>NC_056741.1:957179390-957276890 GCF_019279795.1 Protopterus annectens | reverse complement strand
CCCATCTATGTCAAGCAAAGTTCCTCATTAGCACTCTTCAAGAAAAATCTTGATGAGTGGATGGGAAATAGGAACTACATCCCGGGGATCACATCTGTGGCTCTGCTCAATAGGGGCACAGGAAATTAACTTTCTTGGGTGGTGTAAGCCAGGGAACCTTGTTGGCTAGGCTTACTTAGGCCCTTGGGCCGATAGCCTAGTACCTACCTATGAACCTATGAACCTAAATGACTTTTCAAGATGGAGGCAGTTTGTTGAACTTTGAAGTCTGCGAAGGAGTACAAATCCATGACTGAATTTGAGGTCCATGTGGGCTGCACTAGCTTTTTCCAAAGAATGGTAAATCATAAGCTTAACATCTAAACATAATAACCTACAAACCTATTAATCAAATTAAGTAGGGAATTTGAATTACAGTAGCACAGATGATAAAAATTCATGGCAGTTTGTACTACAGATTCATAACACCGATGTCTACTATATTTGTATCACTGACAGTGGTAACATTCTGCCAGGAGTTAAATCAGTTTTCATATAGATATTAGTAAGTTTTGCTCATTTTTAATATGTGTGGGAAGGCTTTTCCAAAAAGCCAGGGACACTTTTATAAAGAAGTTTTATCCATGTTCTAGAATGAAAGATGGGCACCGAAGCATCACAGGTCTCTATGTCTTGAGTCTCATAGTGTTGAAACATGAAGCTATATTGAACTGGTGTGCTAATAGCGAGTATTATTCTATGTTTAGTACTTTGAATCTCAAGGCATTCTAAAGTAATTATCTCAAGATGTTATTAGAAGCCACTAGACCTCTGTTTAGAAAGGGAGCAATGATTTTAGCTTATTATATGGTAATGAAGAAAAATATTTCACACATAGGTTCATAGGTTGGTACTAGGTTATCAGCCCTTGGTCCTATACAAGCCTAGCCATAACAATTCCCTGGCTATTTCTTTCCACACTATTTACTTTCCTGGACCCCTGTCTAGCAGGGTGACTGACGTGATCCCCGGGGTGAATTTTCTTTCTCCCATCCAACACATGGAGGTTTTCAGCAACTGAGTTTTGCTGGATGAATTTAAAGTCACTAGGGTTACTGCATACTCTAGCCAGTAAAAAAATAAATAAATAAAATAAAACTGGTAAGGGGAAAATGCTATTGATTCAGGGTGAAGGTTAGGCATACGACCATATCCTATCTCCATATATTCATAATGGGATACCTGTTAATTTGTGTTCATATTATGCCCATATATCAACTTACATCATGACTAGCAACTTACTGTAGCTTATGTTGTGATCCAAGCAACATAGCTGTAGACTTGATAGTGATAAATGTCGAGTTATTATTGTTCAGACATTTATATAAGTTGTAAAAATCTACTTGAATGGCCTGTAGAAGTAATCATGAGGAATTTGTTTCCTTCATCAGTAGATATTCAGCATGTAGTTTGAAATGAAATGTAGGTAATGTGAGTATTACATCTTTTAAGAATGAAGAAAAGATACGGTTTACAAAACTAATCACTGAGGCACATCCACCGTCATGGTACCCAGAATAAAGCAATCACCCACCTTACCGATTACAAAGACCTGTTTGCAAGAGAAAGTTCTAGAATCATTGTAGGGTCAGTCACCTATACCGTATTCACTAAGTTTCTTCAGGTAGAGTGCAAAATCAACAGATTCACAGACAGTCTATAGTATATAAGTGTAGTTGTAGTCTGCAATCTTTATATATTTATAACATGTGTCTGATAAGTTGTGCATATTACTCAGGATACTGTAGCATTTTGAAAACCTGTGCTAGCTGCCCTTATCTGGTTGTTCTTTAGTCATTTAATCAAATCTGACTTTTCAGCACCTGACCAGACATAGCTGCCAATGCCTGCTTTTTTAAGGACTTGCAGCTTTGTATTCATTGATTCATTAATGTTTTATATCCACCTTAGCCACTGTAGCCCCCTTCTTCTTGTATCATCTTTGTTGAATTTTATCTTCAAATTGTCAGAATATATGAGTCTTTTTTTCACTATCAGGCCTTACATATGAAAAGTCTGAATTTATATCCTTAGATATTGGGTGTATATCAGTTCAACAAAACAGCTAATTATCGAATACAACAACCTCGAACTTGTAACCAGAAAATCTACAAACTTCGAAAGCTCAGAACAGTGACATTTCTCCTGGGGAAAAAATTCACTGGTCCGAGAAACATACACACAACACAAGCACACCAAAAAGACAGCAATTCACACATACACTTAAAATCCTACATCCAGCCCTACACTAAACTGTACATACACTACTATCTATCCACTTACCTTAACCCAAACCCTAACCCTAAGGTCTGTCACTATCGCACACTCACCTGACCAGCGCCCTAACCCTAACTCACCTATCCCGCCCTAACCCTAACGTCTGTCACTATCGCACACCCACCTCACCTGTGCCCTAACCCTAACTCACCTAACCTGCACCCTAACCCTAACTCGCCTATCCCACCATAACCCTAAAGTCTGTCACTATCGCACACCCACCTCACCCGCGCCCTAACCCTAACTCACCTAACCTGTGCCCCAACCATGACATCCACACAATTGCACACTTACCTGAACCTGACCTGTAACTTTCCACCACAGTGCTGAAAATAGCAAAGCCACAGCAACGGACAACCAAATTCTTTCCCTAGGAAAAAATGTGGTTATCTGCAGCTTTGCTATTTTCAGCGTTCGCTGTTTTCGGTTCGATATTAGATCATTTGAAGTATTAACACTTCGATGATCTAATACAGACCCTTAGATATTGACTAATATGATCTTCTTTCACTATATTTTTCTCCAGCTAGAACTGAATCTGAAGTCAATAACAGTAGCCAGGAAGATTCCCTAATAAATGGTATAATTGTATTTTGCTTCAGGATGTGGGTGAAACACATAAGGTGAAAAAGAAAGGTTAAAATTATATTGGCTAGGGTGTAGCTCTACTAGATGCAGCTATATTCATAAATTATATATCAAACTCATTATGAGGATGACTGCTCTTTATATGACCTACTTCAAATAGTCTGCTTACAACTTTATAGACACTCTCTTAAAGTGAAGTATTGGTTGGCTCTGGTATCAATATTTGACACTCATTCATAAAAATTAGTAATACCGTCCATATCACTTCAGATTATAACTTCAGAGATGTGATCACATACCAGGTTAACAAAGTTTATAACTATGGAGTCTTTTGTAGCTGTATAGAGAGATTTTGGCTGAGGTACTGCATAGATCCCCATTTCCAGATCCTTCCTGGTTAGCCAAAAGTGCTTGAGATTCCATGCAGTATGTGCTTACTCCTAGCCCATGCAGCGTTACCTGTTGTAATGGCTAATCCACAAGCTTTTCTATTACTGAGGAATTGCCCATATGGGATATATTTTTTTACCAGTTCAGTGTGAGGGCACTATCATTTAGCTAGTTAGCTAAGGGCATTTATTACTTGTCACTTTCGTGTTAGGAAGCAAATAAATTAATCATTGTGGGTTCTGTTCAAGCAGCTTTATTACATACAAACACATTACTACTGTTGACTATTAACCCTAACTTAAGTAACTTATATACAATTAATGACTAAGATCATGCATGCTTACTCCCTAACTGCTCTTACAAAATGTGTCTAAGGTTGTGCACGTGTGCAGGTTATATAAGTGCACATACATCCTTGCATGCTTCTTAAAGATATAAGCACACACACCTCACACTGTGATCTACATTACTCCTAGCCTTTCTTTTTCATACTGGGTGCAGCCTATCCAGCACATATTCAAGGATAGTGAAAAATATTTGAAAGAGACATTAAAATTAATCTACATCATGACTGTCTCCTAATAAAATGCAGCTACTTCATCCAGAAGTGTACTCTCCATTGTAGAACAGACTGAGCTGCCTTGACATAAGTCAGTCTAGCTTTTACTCTTTTGACTGAATAGTATGAAAGATACGGCAGATATCAAAAAGAGTGCTTTAAAGTACTGATGTCTGTTACAGATCTCTTGTAGGCCTCCTGAAGATGATTGCAATGAGCAAATAATTATTCTGTATAGGAAGGTTAGGCCTTTTTGGCCCTGAAACCATTTTGTCCATTGCCTTTTGGTTAACCCTAGAGAGTTATTGTTATGGAGTCTCAACTCAGCTAAGATTAAAAACACCTAGAAATAAGAAATTGATCTTTGCATAGTCTTTCCTGGCTATTTAAGTACATCTTCAAAGATTTCAATGATGCGAGTAGCAGGGTTATTTTACTCAAATGAAATGATTGTAACACGTGCACTGTTTATCTTACTATGTTTAAACATTTTTAGTTAGCCTAGATAGTTTGGAAACTTGAGTACTGCCTTTTAAATATATTGTATTTTGATGTATGTGGAGCTTTTTCCCCTAGGCCTCCGCTGAAAACTGGTTTTTTTAAATAGATTTTCCCAGTAAACAAAATGTATATAAATTATAAATAAAATAAAATAAATGAAAACATATGCTTATAGGTGTTTTTAATTGTTATCCCCAACAATGGATTTTTTTATCTTCACCTGCTTTCTGTCATGGATATAACCAGGCTTGTGAAGGGATGCCATATGGTTAGCATAAAAAGAATGATACTGGGTTATGTTATATAATGGAGGAATCTAGGAATGTGTGCCAGTTATAAGTCTTTGTCATCTTCAGTTTGTCAAAACATATACAAAGTGTAACATGATGCTATTTTTTTAACATCTAGTTTAAAATGTTCAATAACAGCATCTTGTTTAAGAAATATAAAGCTAATGATATGGGAATTGGGTAGGTGGGGGAAGGGGGGCTGCAGAGAAATAGGACTGGAGTTGAAACATACATTTCACACTAAGTCTTATTTCAGGGTTGCCTGGTAAGGGCACTTTCAGCCTTGGCCCATGAATCAGTGTGGTGGATGCCTTAGTTGAAAAAAACAAGAGTGTTATTCATAGTCCCAGGTTTTGCACTGATGTACTGGTTATCCACAAAGAGCACCACTTCACCTATATGCAGATACAGTAAGTTCATGTTATTCACACTGATTAAGGAAATGCAAAGGCAGTTGATAAAAATGGCTATTTATAGCAAAAGTATAAAGTACCTGAAGATAAAGTATATGCAAATGATTATGAGACACCTTAGACTTTGTAAGATTTCATATATACTTGGATATTACAGATGAATACAGCTAAGCAAAATCATGACTGAAAAACGTATAAGGCAAGTGTCAGGCTCTGCATCTTGTGTTATTAATTTTTTTTTTAGATAAAGGGGTTTAATGCATTTTCTATAGGGGTAGCCTTATGTGGACACCTTGATGATTGCTTTAAAGAAAGGAAAAGATGAGATATGAAAGACTGAAAAAGGGAAGAGATAATAAAGATGGGAAAGACAGAAGGAAAACAACAGGTGGATTGTGATGGTGGAGGTGGAAGAGGAGGGGTACTATGTTTTGACAAGGGAAAGATTCTCTTATTCTTTCAAGTATTATTTATATAAAAGAATAATGTGGGTGGAAAGTAGGTAAAAGGGTATAGGAGAAAGGATTAGGGAAGGAAGTGGGTAAAGAAGATTGCAGCCCAAGAAACATTCCCAGTCCACAAAACCTCTAACATTTCCACTACCAGACTGTATTGTAGTGGAGTACCATGATGCTGATGGGGCAGGGGGCATTGGTTTTGCACTGGTCTGTCCTGCATGGGGTAGCATGTGTTCCACCTATTGCAGAGAAGTCTCAATTGGATGAAGACATCTGTCCATGGTCGGCTCCACCACATTCTTAAACAAGTCCCAAAGCCCCCGTTCAGCAAAAATTGCCAGAATGCCACATGCCGGGGAACCTACTGGATTAGTATCACTGCACTAAACATGTGAGGAGATCTGTGGATGACCAGACAGTGAAAGTTCTCTGATCTGGGAAGCACACAGCAGAGCTGCTCCTGAGGATTTGTGATATGTAAGAAAATAAACAGAAACAGGGAAAAATAAAGAAGGACTAAGGAATGCATAATTAAAATAAGCAAAAGAGAAAAAGGGGGAGAGACAAAGAAGAAATACATACAAATTCACTCATGATGTTAAGACAGCATTCAATTTATTTTTATCAACCAATTTTATTTTTATTAAATCTTTATTGAATTAAAGCAAAATGTATGGAAGTGCTTCTGCATACATGGGAACGATGATATAGAAAGTGCTAATGCAGACATGGGAAGAAAGAGTGTATTGCTATCAACTCTTGTTGGTGTTTACATTTACAGTCTACTGATACTAACATAAGAAATGCTAATATATTTCAGATTTTTGCCTAATACAAATTTGATTGCTATATTGTACTGAAAGCACTGTAGTCCTTCTGTCATCATTCTTTATAAAAATACTCTGACATTTACATATAGCAATTAAATTAAAGTCAGAATTCTAAAATTATTACTTGACTTTTTATTTGGTTGCAATACTGTACTGAAAGCTTTTTAGGCCTTTTATTACCATCCCTTATAAATACTCTTGCAATTATATATAGTAATGAAATTAGATAAAAAAAGAACAGAATACTGCAGTTATTATTTAATTCATACTTTCTAGCACCTTCAACTAATCTTTTGATTCTCCAACATTCTTGAGTGCTGTTGAAGTTAATCTCTTCTTCAGATAGACAGAGAAGATGTAAGACCATTGTTGGTTAGCTGTATCTCATCTTTTTTTTTCTTAACATTTTTCATATGACTACTAGTATTCTACAATGTATTTCAGTTGCTGTTGCAATTGTTTAGTATAACTGTTTATTTTTTAATATTATTTATTCACATCTACATTCTCATACTATCCTAATATTTTGTTTAATGCAAGTTAAATTGTAGGACTGCATCTTCTTTCAAACTGTTGCACTTTTATATGTGTGCACAGATTGTCTGTTTGGGGGAAAGGGTGTTGCCTGAAATCTTACTGTACCCTTTCATTATAAGTTCTACCTTAAAATTGTTATCCTAAGTTGCAGTTTCATGTAACAGTCTGTCAATTTTCTTCAGGCAGATGCATAAGCTGTACTGCTCACCCCCCCCCCCCAACACACACACACACATGCACGCACACACTTCCTTTCATGTCAACCTTCATTAAACAAAACGTATTTAATGTTGCAAATTGATGCACTTTATATACTATATATAATGTGCACTTTGAAAATTTTCTGCTTAAAACTAAGCATACAAAGGAATTGTTTAAAATATATACATAAGCAATGCAACTGGTCATTTCTCACTAATGTAGATGCTGATTATTTACTTGACACTGCAACCTCTACCCACTTCCCCAAACTCCACACACTGACTTGGGTGTGGTCCCTGACTGAGCTCAGTTATCTTGTATGTGCAGTTAAAGTTATAGAAGAAATTACTATTATACAATTATTATACTGATATATATGTTCTGGCCTACAGAAAAAAAATTTCTTTACAAAAATTGTCTGCATGTACTTTAACTACTACATAACGCAATGTAAATGAAATTATATGGCAATCCATTTTTTTCTTTATGTTTAAATGCATACATTTATATAAGTGATAAAATAGTTATAATTGTACTCAGGCAGATGTACATCTGCAATATAAATGCATCTATATCCATACCTACATATTTCTTTACTCAAACATATACATTTGTATTTATACAGATGATCATCTTCTCACATAAACATTCCATGCTTTTGTATACAAGTGCAGTTCAGTGCACAAATATGTTTATACTTTCTTTTGTATTTTTATAATAACATTATAGATACATATTTTTCATAGTTCATAAATTAGTGCTAGGCTAACTGCCCTTGCGAGCCATTTTAAGCCTAGCCAATTATCCCTTGTGAGACTCAAACCCTGAACCTTGTGTTTGTAAGACAAGCACCTTAACCATTAGGCCACCCTCCCACCAAATATTTGCAGTTATACATATTTCTTCTTCCAAACACCTTCCGTTTTGCAACCTTATTACATTTTATTTTTTAAACCTATGTTTAACATGTCCAAAAAAAATACATAATATAGAACTTTGCCTTCCCACCACTATCTGATCAACCCACTCAGTCAGCTGGTCAGGCCTATGCTTCCATTGGTCATTGTACTTGTGTCTGCACTGGGGGCCAAAATGGTGACCTCTGTCAGGGAAGACTGTTGCTTACCCAGTTCGTCAGATGTCAAACTTTTTCCAGTCAGACCTTCTAATGCACACCTGGATCTTATCCAGATTTGAATGATTCAGAGGTTAGTGCATAATTTGGATCCCTTTGTCAGACCAGTTCAAATTGCATTCTTGTACCTTCTGGTACTGTTATTACTGACAAGTCTGGTTTAACCAAAAATGTTTTGTCACCTATATGTTTTTTTAAGGAATACCTTTGCATTACATTTATATTGTGGATAAAAGTCATTAATGAAATCATTAGTTTTTCTATATTACATACAATTGCTGCTGCTGCTGTGCATTATCTTGCTCCTTTTTTTAATATTACACCCGAATGTCATTTATACATTACTCATGCAATATAGCAGCAGTATCAATGTTTGTGGGGTTTTTTTGAAGTTTGTTTTTGCAGAAATAAATATTCTTGTCTGTGTGAGTACAAACCTTTAGTAAATGGTGAGTGGTTTGAGGCAACAAGATGTGCCAGATTATGTTAGATGAATAGGGATCATAATTCATGATTGTGCCAATTAACATGCATATGACTTCATTTCACCTTTTCCAAACATGGTCAGGATAGAGAATAACTAAGGTTAATTGCAAGTTACCATAGCATTTTGGGGATTTCTGAGGAGTTCTGTGGACTCTGCTCACATGAACATCAGTAGCTGAGACTAAGTTATGCAGATAAGTTTCCTTGCACATTTGTATATTACTGCATTTTATAGAGATAACCAAAAAAGGCATGATTTGTATACAAAATGTGAAAATGAACCTGAACTTATGAGAATAAGTTTAACACTACTATATTAACTTGTGATTATTCAAGTTAGGTGGCAAATGGCTTAGGAAACCACAGACGTTTTAAAGTAAAAGTAAAGCAACAATAATTGAAATATTGCATAATAAAAGTCAAACAGTTTAAAATGTTGTCAGCTTACTGAACTCACTTAAAGAAATATTTGCTTTACTGATATGATGGGCATATTACAATGGCTTAAATGAATAGATAAAGCTTTCATTTGTAAACGGAAAGCCATTGTTACAGCAATGGAAATGATCAGTGATCACTAAGAAAATAATTTCTCTTAGTGTCAGTTCTTGATTGTGCATGCATAGTAGAAATCCAGTGATTTAATTGTGATGTACTAAAGTGGCAACAATGTTTTGTTTGCTTAACAGACATGATTTCTGAATGTAATTGCTGGATGAAAAATAACAGCATTATAAATACAAGAAAGTTTTGGGGCTAGGGTACATATCTGTTAACAGAGTGCTTCCCTTACTATTGTGAATGTATTCATGATAGTGCAAATATTACTTCAGAACAACTTTACTTGGCTGGACAAAGACTCTGCATGTGTATATAATTATGGGGTTTTATGTCACCTAACTTTTTTTTCACATGAAGATGGCATGTGCTTTCATTGTTGCGTTATTGGATTGATGATTACATCAAAAATGTTTTTGTCTATTAATGTGGCATATTGTTTTAGATGCAATAGTAATGCAAAACCAGGTATCAAGGCAGAGAAAGGACAACTTCATCCATGAGGAAAGCCACATTATCATGACAGCCCATAGGACTAAGGACATATACCAATTGTCTTTTTGGGAAAGGGAGGACCAAACAAGCTGAGGGTGCAAATGCCCAGAATCAAGTTGGTATGGACATTAATATGATTGGTAGAAAGAACTTTATATTAACATAGTGCAAGAAGTGGGCAAATGCTATGGTAGGATGTGTTAGAGCCCTGGTGGGGCAGAATACAATTGTCCGTATCACTAATGGAGGGGTGAGCTCCAGCAACCATCCCTTTAACATCAGATGAGAAATACTTCATCTCCATTCATGGGGATGATTGCGACACACAAGATGATGGGACTGAGATAATTAGAGGCAGAGTGGACACTGGCTGTTACCAAAATCTGCAGCAATAATATATGTATGCTCAGGAAGGTTTGCATATAAACAGCAATGTACATTTATATAGAGAATTGAATGCTGACATAGAATGATTAAATTAGACAAATAACAATTACTGTTAACAAGTGAACTTTCCACATCTGCAAAGAATGACAATGAAGGCATCGTGTCTGGTAAGTGTCTCCCATACCTCCTTACTTAGCATGCATTACTGCATGCTACTTCTTTATTGGTAATGCCTTGAAATAAATTTTCACAGAGCCAACAGTGGAAACAAAAAGTTCCACTATACTAATAAATTTGGAGGATACCAGCTGCAGAATGGGTGTTAGGAATGATTAGGATGATAACATAGTTATATTTTTGAAGTAGTCAGCAGAAAGTGGTACCAGTCCTCAAATTTAGAGGCAAGATCTCACACCTCACAGCATATTAGCAACTTTGCAGGAAGAGACAGTGCATCACAAAGTCAAGCACATGCTCACATTACATTCACACTTGTACAGGAGCAGCATCCATGCACCTCTATACCAGCATCTACAAACTCAAACAAAAACTTTCAGTATGATGACAGAAAGTGAGGAGTAAGAGAGTCCACATGGACACCTTTACAAATGGGCACAAGGTGCAGAAAATTGTTTCAGCTATCCCAAGAAACATGTAAAACATTGGCTGCCCAGCAGCAAATGTGCCATGACATTATTAGGGCTCAGAGCACTGCCACAGGGAGTCAGCCAAAAATGGTCAGAGTCCTCCTGCATATGAGTGATAATTTACAGCATCACATGGAAATGGCAGATTGTAGGAATAATGCCTCGATCACACTAATGCATAATAAGGTGGTACACCAAGCATCTATGGTTGCCTCCATTTGTACACTAGTTAGGACTTACCAGATTCAAGGAGTCAGTCTTGGAAACGGAAAAGAATGGGATACTGTCCAGACACTTGAGGGCAGATAACATAAAACTGCAAGTGCTTCTCAAGAAAGTGCTGTAATTAGAAAGGGACACAAGCTCAACAGATTTTATGCAGGCCTAGTGTGATTAAGTGTGACATTTCTGTTACTAACAATTTGACTTTCACATACACACATCAATGTTTAACCCACAGGGTGTGAGTTATTAAATAAACTATAAAAATGGGAGGGGGAGCTTAGGGCACTTTTCAACTCTATGCATTTTATTCCTGTAATGGTACTGCTTAAAACCTCATAGATTGCAGTCAGTAACCCTTGTTACACCTGGCAGTTGCCTACAACTTTAAAGAAGTAACACACAAGTATTCGGAAGGATTCAGGCACCTAGGCAGTGTGATGCCCCCCTGTGAGACAGCTGGATGTGGGCACATGGAAATTTGGCATTATGGCTACATGGACAAATGCCTGTGGATAATTCCCTGTGGGAATAATACACCCCCCTGCACCCTAACCATATGTGGCAAACACAAACCCTCACAGTGTTACACTCTGCACTCTCTCAGAAGCCAACATACGCCATCATCAGTAGTACAAGTGGTCGGCACTTGATGCCAAGGGGGCATGAAAGTGGTATTGTGAAATCAGTGTACTGTGAGCAGATGTACTGTGAGCAGAGCCTTTATTAACACAACAGATAGAGTGATGTGTGTAGTGCTTGGTGTGTACTAGAACCAAATATATTCACAACTTGTAGAAATGTGCTACAGCATGTAGGAAATCCTGCACATCACTGTAGTCACACTTATGTTGCATGATGTGTTTTAGGCAATGCTCCCTTACAACCATAGCCTTCCTACATGGTGTCACAGGCATCCCCATCAGAAGTGACTCCTTTCAGTTGTCTGTCAGGTTCTGTTCCTGTTGTAGAACAGACAGAAGGTCAGAAAGCTGTATGGTAGGGTGTCCAAGTAATAATTTTAGTCGAAGAGTCCATGCCTCCACCTGGTTATTGGTCCATGGGAAGTCCATGTCTGACACATCAGACACTTTCCAAAACCGCAGAGGGTAGGAAGATGGCAGACGTTGTTGTGCTGAACAGTGGGATGCATATTTCCTAGGTCGGCCACTCACATAATGAAGGTCCAGAAAAATACCTACAGGCTTGGCACAGTCAGGTAAGGTAGCCACAAAAATCCAGAAATGCAGGGACAACTTCATCCACTGGAAGGAATGCCAGTGCAATCAGCTTGCAGATGGCAATTGAGAATGCAGTGTGCATAACATACAAGGCCACAAGGTGGTGATGCTGGATCTGGTGCTAAATGATCTGTGCAAAATGGAATAGACAGCCCTTCAGAATACTCTTAGGGAATGCCTTTCAGCTGGCATGGATTGCTGCCTTCTCAAAATTTGTCATAATGTACTGTGGTGTTAGGGTGCATTCCTGATCTGCAGCCATACCCTTCAGTATGTCCCACATATTTTTGCATGCAGATTCTGATTTCCATATCATTAGACAATACACCAGGGGGGCAATTTGTGCCGAGGTGGGGGTGCCAATAGATCCATGTAAAGTATAAAGCTGACGGCAAATATCAGCACGTGTTGGGAAGATGCCATCCCTGAGTATAATGTCTGACCTGCAAAAATCCGCCAGATTTTGTGCTGTAGTTGGCAGAACCAAGGAATCCTTCCCATCCATATCTGTCTGCGTAAAATAAAGCTGCCACTATGGAGTGGATACTGGCTGGCATCAATATCTGCAAGTGTTACCAGAGGTGTGGACATAGATGCCCGTGCCCTGTGCCATACCCTGGTGATGCTATGATGCAGGGTGGCATGGCAAGGCATCTTCTGTAGTACATTATCATATGCTGTGCCAAGGACACTGCATTACCAGACTAGGCATGTCATTGCTGTTTACTGCCCTCTGCCATAGTTCTGCTCACAGCCCAGCCACCTGGGCAGTGGTTGCATCTGGTCCATGCTGGTGTGGCAGTGATTTATGCAGTACTTCCCCCTCATCCTGGTCAACAGTGATAGCATGGCCCCTGCAGGTCTTTATTCTCCACTCCACACATGCCCAATACCATTTAGAGAGGACTTCCCACTCTAAGTGGTACTGATATCCCTCCACTAACAGCACTGGTTTGCATCGCTGGTTGGGCAATGTCCAATATCTGTTGCCAACTGACCTGGGCTATACTCGTATATGGACTCCATCATAGCAACACTACTTGTGGTTGGCCTCTCAGTATCCATCGCATCCAGTGTAGCAGGGCAGAGTACATTAACACTACTTAGATATAGCCCACTATCAGGCTATGGTTATGCTGCAGTACACCACCTTGTTTGTTGTACCCTTCTGAATAGCAGCTGTCTGCCACAATGGTCCTTTGTAGCAGTATACACACCACCCTGCTCTTACTACCTTTGCTTCTAGGGATTCTCTATGTTCATTTCACTCAGCCATGGAATTGACACCTGCCTGTATTCCTGTAGGTGTCTATCCAGCTTGCTTTTACACCACTGGGTTTACTTGCACTTCACAGGTCCCCTTTAACTCCCAGCTATTGAAGCTGACCAACCAGGGTGTGGTGCACAGCCTCAGTTTCAGAGACAGACATTACTTATGGATGTTCCCCTGTGTAGCATCCTTTTCTGCCTACATGCCTCTGCATATGTGTGTACCCCATATGCAACAACCATAGGATCAGTTAGGCTACCCCCACGTAACACACATTGCTTCAGAAGTATACGATCAGTTGCTGACAGTGAGGTGGGTGTATATTCCTATGTGTCGGATATGTGCTTTCCCTCCCCAATGTGTCAGTGTTCCCTTCTACAGTGGTTGCTTCTGTACCATTAGTTAGGTAGTCATTAATTGCCAGGGTTGTCCTGTTCACACCTGCCATGGGTGTATGGGCATGTCATGTATAAGGGGTAGTGCAGCAGTGATGACATTATTTTCCTCATGCACTTGGTATTATGGGAATATGTCTTACTCAGGACTGTCTGTTGTTGTCTGTATGTATGTAGGTCTGTGTTGTGCTTTTGGCTTTCCTTTACCTGTGGCTTACTTGTGGATGACTGTTATAGGTATATCAGTAAGTAGTGCACATACCATACATCAATAACTACTGCAATAGATGGAAACATAGATGGATAGGTAATACTGAGTTTAGACATAATGGTAGACAACTGAGTTTCAGACTTCATACTCTTCTGAACAATCATGCTAATGCGAAACCTGTTATTCTATCTACTGTCTAGGTCTGTAACAGCTGATTTTGCACTTTGTCCCTCTTTTTGGGCCTTACTCCCACTTTTAATTATGGCTTTGTACAGATGGCTTGTTCTATGAGGTGGAGAGGTATGCACTAGGAAGGCTCTAACAGGGTACGTTATTTCCATTCCATTGTGACTGTGCTTGTGTCACTAACAGTGCGCTGGTGTATCTAGCAGCTGCAGCTGCAGCTTCCTTAGCCATTCCCAGCTTGCAACTTCCCACTCCATGCTTTTCCTGCAATTGTTGTGTGTGGGGATTTCTATGCGTGTACTTAGCAGGTATGCTGGCTTTATTTTGTTGTTTACTTGCACCTGGTTAAGCTACTTGTGCTACCGATTGCATAGAGCAGCTATGCTGATTTTATTTTTATTCTGTTTCTGTGCACCTTGTTCTTGTACTAGTGTTGCTGATCACTTATCTAGTGAGGCTGTTTCCACTGTCAGGAAACAGCCCACTTAGTTCCATTAGGGATCATCTCTATGTGGCGGGTTTAATATCTGTGTGCACTCCCACCACATAGTTTCCTTTTGGCCACACCGCTCTACAGTTTAGTGGTGCTATGGCCTCCTGTTTTCAGTGTTGTATCTCACAGGCATTTGTCTCGCGATCTACATGCCGGAACCCAATTCAGAGAAACACTAATAAGAAAATTAAATATTAAAATGAGTATCCTGCCATGTAAACATACACTGCTGCCACTTCACCCTCACAACTGAACAAATTATATTTTTGTTTCAGAGGCCATAATTTATTTTGTATGACAAAATGAAATAATCTAATGTGCAGTACCTTAACAGGCAACATAGTTCAAAATGAGTAAACCTTGCATTATAGAAAAAAGAAATAATATTAAAATTTTCATTCACTTGCAAGGTATGAACTCATGTTAATTACTGAAGTAACAGTCTTAGCTAATTGTACCACGTCAGGACATTCAGTACATGCATACTTAGATACATCCCCTCTGCAGAATGCATTGTTCAAAACAGTTAAGAATGAGTTTATGAGTTTATTCCTTATATGGCACCTTACAACATCACTGGACAGGATTCAGTGAGCACTCAGGCATGACTTTTACAAGCAATAATATGAATCCCCGTTCTGAAATAAAAAATAATTATTTAAATTAGAGGAAGAATGTCTGATACACAACAGGAATAGACTGTACACCACACAGCATAGCCCACATATACTACTGCATGCAACAATTATACTTTGCATGATTTTTTGAGAAAAGAAACACTAGCTTGAATGTCATGGCCCATAGTTCTAGACCAGATACAGCCTCTTTACCTGCACAGCCATATGCAGTGCATGAGCCTGATGCATGAGGTCCCTTACTACTGCTGCCTGCCTGTCACCATTTGTAATAGTAGGACTGGAACTGGGAGCTACAGTGACAGCAAGAGTCTGTTAACCACTAGACCAGCAGATGATAATGTTGTAGAGAATTCAACATCTAGTAAACATCTTGCAACTCAATAGCTGCATTATACTGAAGAGCATCCCCAAACTCATCCAGGCACATGAAGCGGCTCTACAAGAGGCCAGAGACCCTCTCAATGACAATACATGTTTGGGACAAGACTCTTTCTTCTGCAGCTCTACTTGGATTTCTCACTGATGTCAAGAGCTGTGGCTCCACGTGATACCCAGCATCACCTGAAAGAAAAAAAAACAAAAAGACAAAAAAGGAGGGAGACAAAACAAAGAAAAAATGGTTTAGTATTCTGCAATATATTTTACTTTGAATAACTATATAAACAAAAAAGAAAAATAAATGTTTTTCCACTTTCCAAAAAGATGACTGCTGGGCATCCTATCATGCAAAAAGAGGCAGTAGAATGAACTAGTGTTCCAGATTTGGAAATCATGTGCACTGCAAGGTTGCTGAGCATAAATATTGGTAATGCACCCCCAAGCATCACACACTAACTGATAACCGATGAAATGTCAGTCCTTCCTATTGTGGTACCACTTTCCCCATTAATAAGATGGGGCCCCATTTACAATATGGGTGCAATCTATTGCACTGAGTACCTCAGTGAAATTTCCACCCCATAAAAGGATTGCATAGTTTTGGTTCACTTCTGAGGTCACATTGGGAAATAGATGTACTGATCCACAGTGCCAAGAGAACATCCAGAAACTGCCAGAGTATCCTCAATGCAATAATCTGTAATATACCTGACACGTCCCTAGTCTGTCTCTGGAAGGTGCCAGTGGCATGTATAGTGAGGACTATATATACCTTTGTATCCACAAGAATATGAAGGCCATGCATCCCCACTGAATTTCACTTTGGGGGCCATACATACTCTCTACAACCCTTACAAAATCCATCTCCACACTGAATCTATCAAGTATCAAAGTTATAGTATGTAATTCTTTGTCCATATCTCTGTCTTCTTGACTGGTGAGCACCACTGGGTGCAGGCAGTTTTGGCTTGGCCAAGACAAGCAGCTCACTCTATGGAACAGCAAAGCTAGCAGCAAGGGACAGCATCATCATGGATTGGAAAAGTGATAGAATAGGCACAACTCTGCCTTTCATAATGAATCTACGGACAGTATGGAAATGTGTGAAATCATGATGGAATTGCAAACAGGCAGGAAAAGCCATCATTAGCTTAAGTCATTTTACATCATTTCTCATTTGCATCTCATTATGACTTAATTTGCTTATGCTTATTCACAGACATCAAGTGTTATTGTAAGTAACCTCTATGAATTGTGACTTTGCTGCAGAATTGTGCAGACAGTTCAGATAGCTTTTACATGTTCACATAATGACTATGACTAACACCTTAAGAGTTCACATATACTTTTCAAAAATTCCAGGGGTACCCTGGTATTAACTTAACACTTTTGTTGCCTCATTTCAAAATTCTGCATGAAAACATGGGGAAGCAACTAAGCATAATTTACCTGTGCCACATATATGGATATTGCTATCAAACTGTACTGCTGTTAAATATTCAGTAGGAGTTTTCTTTAATAGAATAAACAAGTGAAAACATTAAAGATAATTAGAATCTGATTCCTCTGTCAGGATAAACATATATGCATAGATAAATCAATAGATATATAGATATATAAATAGAGAGAAAGAGAGATGTGTCTTAAGATATATATGTATATATATATATATATATATATATATATATATGTGTGTGTGTGTGTGTGTGTGTGTGTGTGTGTGTACACACACTCACACACACACATATATATATATATATATATATATATATATATATATATATATATATATATATATATATATATATATACATATATATATATATATATATATATATATATTTATATATATATATATATATATATATATATATAAATATATATATATATGTGGGTGTATTCGAGTACATCAGATACATGCATTGTCAACACTCTAAATATCAATGTCTTTATGGCATATGTCAACAAGCAATTACTCATGCTCTGAGAAACAGCCTTGTTGCATGCAAAAAAAAAAAACTGTCAAAACATTTTGCATGGCAGGTAATCCCCCTCTGCAGCTTGGCAACTCCTGCTAATTATATATACTAACTCTATGATAGCAACATGGGATAAGGGTACATTCTTCAACCCTGGGAATTGTTCTGTTTTGGACACCTGTTAACCAACTATTTAGTCAATTACAAATGCTCAGGTAAACAGCTGCAGACCAAACACACACACTCGACAAATGGAATGGAACCCATATATATACACACATACATATGTTTATATATATATATATATATATATATATATATAGAGAGAGAGAGAGAGAGAGAGACAGGATATAGATATATAAGTTATTGCACTTTTTTGTATAGCTTACAATAAAATTGAACAGGGTAGCATAAGAAAGTGTGTACCTAGTCACATTATTTTGGGTACAGTTCATCGGGATTATGTTCTACAACTACCTCAGCTTCACAAACACATATTTTTCTTCCTCTGTAAACATGCTAGGGTGTAACACAACTATTTTTTGCACCTTTCTGGTACTGTTTGCTTTCTTTCTTTTTTTCTCATGTTGTATGGGGAGGATTAGACTAAAGCAAAAGAAGAACAGCATGTTATAAACATTTTGTCATTGTCACTTTCTTGTATTGTTATGTATAAGTTTGTCACATTCTGAAGCTTCAGAAGTACTCCAACATCTTTACATTTTGTTCTGTCTCTTACTCCACTCAGATTAATAACTATATGTTGACTGCTTCTTGCTAGAAATTGGACTTGTTGCATTATTTTCTCTTTAGAAATTAGAGGTTTAGATTTTAAAGGATTAGGTTCTTTTACAACCATAAAAATATCCCCACCCAATTCAACAAATACTTTACTGAAACAGTCCAAGCCCTAGCCAACACCCAAAATACTACTAGCAGCCCCTTACCTACAAATACCCCAACCCACACCCGCATAACAAACAATTCCTCCTGTTTCTCCCTGGAACCAGTCCCTACTAAAACTAGCTGAAGCTGAAACCAATCACCCTGGCAGCTGACAGTCTACCTGCAGACTTCCTACAAATAACTGCTGAAGCAATAGCCTACCCAGTGTCCATTCTCATAAATAGGTCAATATCAGAACAGAAAATACCGCACACCTGGAAAATATCAAACATTATTCCACTGCACAAAGGGGGTAAGTCCCTTGAACTTACTATCACCCTACTACAATCTTATCACCTTTATCAAAAATATTAGAAAGGTAGTTCATTCCCAGCTAATGCAATACCTTCTAAAAAATAACCTGCTAGCCATATCCCAGCATGGCTACAGACCTTCCCATAGCACTACTACAGCACTACTCTCCTTCACCAACATCATCAATCACCGTAGAAATAATGGGCTATTTGTATCCTCAGTATTCCTAGACTTATCAAAAGCCTTTGACACGGTGAACCATAGTATGCTCCCAGAAAGTCTAGCAGCACTTAACTTAAGCTCCTCCACCATATCATGGTTCAGTAACTACATAACAGACCATCAGCAGGCAGTTCTTTGGCAAGAGCAACTTTCCCCTCTATTACCAGTAGGTATAGGTGTCCCCCCAAGGGTCCATCCTAGGACCTCTGTTATTTTCACTATTTACTAACCAGATGGCCTCATCCACACTCTTTGCCTCAGTTGTGCAATATGCAGATGATACCATCATTATATGTGCCTCCCCTACCCTACAGGAACTAAAATCCATAACCCAAAAAAACTTCTCCTTAGCTGAAGAATGGTTCACTAACATAAAACTTATTCTTAACCCCAAAAAAACGAAACTCATTCGCTTTGACCCTGGTAGGTCTCCTCCACCAAATAATGATTTTACCATAACATCTAGAGCCAGTATTCAAATTATCCCAACCACACACATAAAACTATTAGGTGCTGAAATTTACAATAATCTACGATTTGACATTCATATAGCCCAAATAATTAAGAAAGTTAACAAAAAGCTTGGTGTCCTCTACAAGAATCGACAGTTCATCACTAGACCTACCAAGGCCACCTTAGCAAGAACTCACCTTTTATCCATTCTTCTTTATGCCTCCTCTATCTTAATTAATCTTCGTCACAGCAAAATAAACAAATTGGAATCCTGTTACAACAAGATTGCTAGATTTGCTACTAATTCCTCTCATAGGTCCCACCACTGCCTTTCCCTTAAGCAACTAAATTGGCTCGAACTACCTCAACTACTCCTACTAAACCAACTCTCAATAGCGCATAAACTCTACTACTTCCCTGAAAAAAAACAGCACTTCAAACATAATTCACCCCTACACCACCAACAGGACCCTAAGATCTAGCCATCAGAACCACATAAATGTCATCAAACACAAAAAACGATGCAGGTAAATCTCTCTTTGTCTGCACCATCGCCAGAACCTGGAACTCACTCCCAAGCTACTTAACTTCTACCACCATTACTTTCCAATTTAAAAAAACTTCTCAAAACCCACTACATATCTAACTGGCATTGCACATGCTGCTTCCCAGGCTAGGCCACATCACTGCACTGGTGCTAGGATTCTGCTAGGGATCAAATGGCTGCTCCAGTGCTCCCTATGTCCTGTTGCTAGAAATTTTCTAGAAATTTGCTTAGTATCAAATGGTTGTTATCTAACAAAAAAAAAAAAAAAAACAACAACAACCAGGGGTTCTGTCCTTTATACCTATATTAAAACTAACTTACTGCCAAACATCTGCTATTTTTCATATATACTGAATGCTCTGTTATGATATACTATTTTGTACCTATATTTGTGCTTGGAGTTATCTACACTCAATTGTATTCCTCATGTGTATCCTATATGTATATTATTACTAGGTTTTCTTAGATGCTGCTGTGACTCTCTATGGAATTGTATTGTTTGCTTGGAGCTTTTCTCCCCGGGCTTCCGCTGAAAATAGACCTGCGTCCAGTCGGACTTTCCTGGTTAACAAATGTAAAATAAAATAAATAATAAAATTACTGAGATGCAGAATTAAGAAGACTGTTAGAAAGTTTAACTAGCTACTAATGCTTATCTTTGTCATCTCCCATGCTGTCCGCTAGAAGAAATAAAATACCATGCTCACAAAAGAGTTTAAACAAAATATAGAAATCCTGGTGATAGAAGAAAAATGTACTTCAGGAATATGTTGGAACTCAGAATGACCCAAAATACCTGACAAGTATCCTCTATTCCTTTCAAGAAAAATACCTAGCAGCTGGTAACTATATTTCTGCTACTCAAACAATTACACCATGGAACAGTAGGTAGTGGCAGAGCCAGAAAGTTAGACAAGCAGTATTTAAGGTCATCTGGTTATGTTACCATCACTGTATTGCACTTCTAAGTGTTTTTCTTTTCATGTCCTACTATTTACTTATTGCTCAATTACTCCCTTCCCCAACATTCACCTACATTTTAAACTCTGCATCTCTCAACTACAGCAGCATAGAATGCTTATACCAGCAAACTAGTGCTGCTTGTTTTCATCAGACTTTCTATCATCTCAAACAAACAAAAAATAAAGAAGTAAGGCAATTACTCTGCCAAACGTAGTCCTGCATCCTTTCTGTCTTTTAAACATGCTGTTCTTCTGCATCAATGAAGCGAGTAAACTATCAATCTATCTATCTATCTATCTATCTATCTATCTATCTATCTATCTATCTATCTATCTATCTATCTATCTATTTTCTATTTATCTTTGTTTACCAGGAAAGTAAGAGTGGTATAAAATGTTTTTTCATGTGAGACCCATGGGGAAATGCTCCACAGAACCACATTTGAAATATATATAGAATACAAACTGCAGGAAAGTGAGTGAAGGTTATCATATCTGTTTAAAGTGGACATATATGATAGAAGAACATAATTTAGAAACAGAGCGTGTACATAGCTTGCATGGGTATATACAGTGTTAATCGTTAATTTGAAATAGACACACTCTTGTATCTAGCAGAGTGATACATAGCATTACAAAAGCTACTGTAATATCTGTATTTCTCGTAATTAAAATATTGAAAAGAAGAGGCAGCCTAACTATGGAAATATTAGAAAGAGGGGAAGGTGGTTGATAATATGTTAGTAGTAGAAGAGCTATGAATCTTAGTTGTAAGTTGATGTAATGGTTAAGGACTTTACCTCAAAAAACATCAAGGCAAATGGTTTGATTCTCAGCTTTAAAAAATACTTGACTAGACTTAAAATGGCCCACAAGGGCAGCTAGGCTTGTACTTATCTATACATCTTGCTTGTGCAGTAATGTAATTAGTAAAGTGAGAACAGCTGGGAGCTACTTGGACTGTTATAGTAAGCATTAATTTTACATAGATGAGAAGAGAGTGACAGTGGTGAAACTGTGACAGGGAGGGGGCAGTGAGATAGTGGTTGATCTAATTAGAGACAATAAGTATATAATGGAATGCTGGGAATCTACTTTATTTTTACTGCTCATCTTAAGTCCATTGCAATGTAATAAAGTGGGGCAGACTATAGCTTGTATAATTCTTATTACTTTTAAGGACTTGTATTTATTCATACTCCCTGGAATTAATGAAGAAATCTGTAGTATGTACTTTGTAGCCCATATCTTCCATTGACTGTGCCTTGCAGTGCTGAAAAGGTTAATAAAGGCATCTGATGGTTGACCTAGTCAGACATGGAGCCAATGCATTAAGTATACTAATGTACAGCATTATTGACTTTATATGCATCAAGTATCATACAGTTGGTTCCATGGTGTAGCATGATAAATCCCTGACTGCAATCCAGATGACCAGGACAAGAGCAGTGGCCTGAGGGGCAGGAGGTGTTGGTGGGGGAGTGACATAGGTAATGAGGTAGAGTCTGCTTTCTCCTTGCACTGAGAACATTGACAGCAGTTATCTATGGTACATACTCATGCTTGTTTCTCTGAAGGAGTCCTGAGAAAACCACAAGGATTTCGTTGAAAAAGAGGACAGGCTGCTGAGCTAGAATCAGTCACTCAAGTGTGATATATACCCTCACAGATACACCTTACACACCAACAATTTAGAATATAAAGAAAGTATATGCTGAGGGGGAGTCACTAGTTTCAACATTAAAAAAAATGCAATCCTGGCAAATGATGGCTCTGCTCCTATAGCTTGTTAGATTGGCCTTCATCCATATAGCAATGAATGGTTTGTATGCCTCTCCCTTTAGGAGAAACATGCTGACTGTTAGGTACTCAGGAAGAAAACACTATAGTCATCAAGCATTAAAAGCAGGAAAAAATATGACTGCTAACAAAGCTAAGGGACTTAGTTTTAAAATAAAAGTTGCAGTCTAGTTTGCATTTTTTTCATCATGAGTAAAGGATATTAAACAGGACCAGAATATACCTCTGACAAAATTGTAGGTACTTTATAATGAGACACTGTGAATTATGATAATAGCATATGTTATAATAACACAGCAGGAAATTGAAATATCTTGTATATAGTTTTAAAGAGTTAATGCAACAAAAAGAAAAGCAACTGCAAACAATGTTCTTCGGCACTGTTAAGGTAATGCAAATATAATTTTAATTACAGATGAGCCAACACTAAAAAAGATGTTATATAAGAATGAATTTACAGCTGTTTAAATTCAGAATGATGTAAACTAGAAATAAATATTTGCATGTAAAAAATATATGTATAAACAAACACATACATGCTCACACACACACACACACACACACACACACACACACACACACACACACACACACACACACACACACACACACACATGCACACACACACACACACACACACACACACATACACACACACACACACACACACACACACACACACACACACACACACACACAGTATTTTTAATAAGCAACTTTAATGAACAAAGTCTGATCACCCCTGTTCAAACTATTCCGTGTATCTCCATAACAGCTCAGTTTCTATTTCATAAAATGAGCCTGTTTATTGCAGACTGAAGAGTCTCTGTCTAATCTAATCTAAATCCACAGGATTATTTTTATCTTTCTAAGAGATAAACTTTAATATATCATTTGCAAGTAAAGATAGTTGGTGAGGCATAGTAATAAAATAATGAGCAGGATAGGATATGTACAAAACATCTGCATATCACATCAATCTAATTAACTTTGCATGATGTTGATGAGGTACTTTAGGTCAAGTACACATGTTCTTTGGGTTAATGGTAATAAACCTACAAGGTCAGGCTGACTAAAGTGATACTGTATGTAGTCAATAATTTGCTACTCAACCCTTTATCAATCATTTCATTGATTGTCTGAAACTCATAATAAAGAAATAGAGATATTGACTGTACAGTGAGGGATAACTTTCAACCATGGGCCAGATTCCAAAAGATTTGTTTCAGTGCGTGTCTCCTTTGATTCCAAAAGACATGCTCTCAAATTAAATGACTTACTTCGGTGTAAGGCCTATCTATAAACAGGCTTGGACAGGGGGCTAGATTCCAAAACTCCTGCTCTCAGTTTGCTCCCAGTGTAAGTGGTCACTTAAACTGAGAGCAAGCTTTTTGGAATCAGGCCACATGTGTGTCTTGCAATCATTTGCAAAGCAACTTCAATTCCCTTTGGAATTAGGCCACATGTGTATCTTGCGATCATTTCCAAAGCAACTTCAATTAACTTTATGCTGTTGTTAAGACATTTAGTGTTGCATGCATATCTATGTAAAAGCTTTATTTACTAAGTGATGAACAAAGCAGGAGGCAAGATGGTAAAATTCATGAAACATTTACAAGATAATCTTTTTATAATGATAACATTTTATAAATATACTTCTATACACAGTTGATAAATAACAGGGTGCTTTTTATATTGCTATTAAGGATATCGATACATGTTTATGAATGTTTGTACATATCTGCACACTATGCTTATGAGCACTAGGGCTCAACTGATACGCAGCTGGCCTGACCCCATACAAAATTAGCCATGAATAATGGACATCAAAAGCAAATAACATTTTAGTGATAATTGGCATGCCTTGAAATGGGTTTTTGTATCTATGGGGAGGCTAACTTCACTACTTAAGATCCTCTGACATATAACAATAATTATTCACCTTACGTCTGAATAACGGAGCATTTTTATCCGCCACCATTATGAGTTTACAAGGCTCAGGCTCAGTTCCTGGGCTCTTGCTTTTTATTTTATTCATAACTCCATAAGAATCTGCAGTAATTATTTTAAAGCATTATTTATGCAGATCAAATATGTTAGGGGAACAAAACTGGACGCTCATATCAATAATGACAGTAAGGGACTTAAATACTTGTTTCTGTAGGTTTTCTCTTTTTTAACCTTATCACGAACACAAAGCAAAAGAAAAGCTGCTTAAAAATCTGTTTGTGCTTTGTAACCATGTCTTTTATCTACAGAGACAACGGAATGAAATGACAAAGGTATTTTAACACTAAAGCTGGTATCATTAGTCATTGCGTGAACATGTTATGGGTGTCCACAATGTCTGAGAATAAATATAACTAGGCAGCAATTCAGAGAGGCCATGTATATTAATGCACAATGTCTGCAAATTAGTGTAAATAAATTAACTATAATAACAAGTAAATGAGAAATTGTGTAAAGCAGCACATGCTAATGCAGCTTACTTGTGATTCATAGTCATACAGTCACTCCTCCCGCACAGTCATTTAAAAAAATATAGCCATCCCCATTGTATCTAATTTGCAATCCATGAACTTGCCATACTGGGAAAAAAGCATATTGACATGGCCCCCATAATTATATGCACATACGGAGTCCAGCCAATTGAAGAATGCTGTCAAACAACACCTGCCATTCTCAGGGGAAAAAAGGCTATGTGACACAACCCCTATTATATACACATGCAGAATCCAGCCGCTTGAGGAAAGCAATTTGTTAACACATCTGTCCTTTCATTAGCCTTTACATGTAGTTGCAACCTGCAGTGGCCGAGTATCTTACAATAAAACATCCTTGTCACTTCAGTGCATCTACCATGTTTGTATAATCACTACAAAATACCAAAATACATTTTCTCCATGATCGTGAATCATTTCCTCTTCTGCTGTAATGGTTTACCATTTATAAATGACAGCTTACAGTATTATAGTAATATGCCCATCATATGAATAAAACACTTCTTGAAAAAAAACTCAATAATTTACTTCAGTGGGCAAGTATCACCCAGTAAAGCTAGCAAAATATCCTTGTCAATAAAGTACTTATATCATGCATGCACAATCGTTAAAGGACATCAAAATGCATTATTTCTCAATGATCACCAATTATTTCCACTACTGTTGTAGTGATTTTCCATTTCCATGACAACTTTACAATACTCAGTAAAGCCAATATAATATGTCCATTCTATGAATAAAACAAACAATTCTGGAAGTGAACTCAATACTTTTATCTCATTTAAGTCTGTGGTTTCCTAAATAATTTGATGGGTAACTCCAGTTATCCCAACTTAAAACAGTGCTTTTAACATACGTTCAGTGTCCTTTATGTGGTTTGTACTCAAACAAACTCTTTTAGCTGCAGTGGTGGTGCTGCGGTAGCATTGTCGGCTCACAGTTAGACGTTGCCCGTTTGATTCTCAGTTAGAGTGTCTTCTGTGTGGCGACATGCGTGAATGTGCATTCCTTCATAGAAGGTTGTGCGTTAGGCCCAGCAAGCCAGCACGTAAAACTCTACTGCCAATCATTAGCGGACCAGAGTTCCGCTGTGGCGACCCCTAACTGGGAAAAGCCGAAAGACACAAACAAACAAACTCAAACAAACTCTTTTACATTTATCTCTAAGCACCTTATACAAGTATTAGGTTTCCACTTATGCTTATCCCTTAAGTACTTTACAATTTTGCCTTACTGTGGCATGTTTATCTAATGCCTCTACATTTCCATAGTCAATGTGAATGACCTCTGCTGACCATATTTACATAATGGCATAGAGCCACTCTTCGAGGATTAACTCTATGCAGAAGTGGAGCCAGGACTCTGAAAAGCACCTAACACTCTCACTGGATATGCACTTTCAATGCTGATGGAAAACAATGCTATTAAAATGTAGTGGAGATTTTAATTTGCAGTTATTTAGCTTACTATCTCTTTTGGAACATCATTCTTGACAGTCTTGGTTGGCTTTGGACTCCATATTGCTGTTGGTCATTAGTGAAAAGTCAGTTAAACTTTAAAATCATTGGGCCAGATTTCAAACGAATTGCTGTCAGTGTAAGTCTGCCTCACTTCTGAAAGACTTGCTCTCAGTGTAAGCGACTTACTTCAGTATATACTAACTACGGGGAACAGATTCCAAAACACCTGCTCTCAGCCTGCTCTCAGTGTAAGTGGTCATTTACACTGAGTGCAAGTCTTTTGGAATTGAGTCCATTTTCTAAGCTATGCCAGCAAGCCACTGCAGAATCAAATGTACTGATAGTTTCATATTGTTCACTCTCTGATTGATTTTAGCATGGCATTTTTTTGTCCAAGACCCTTAACTATGGTGCTTAATTTCTCCTGTCATCAGGGTACTGCCTACAATAAAATTATTCACTTAACAATAGTCTTATTCAATTTTGCTTAGCTTGCTTAATTAGGAGTAGGGTGCTACACATTTTATGAAAGTTACTTTATGCAAACTCTCTCATCATTCATAGTGCATGGATGTTATTGTGCCTATAATATCCATCTCACCGTATATGGAATGTACTCTGTCTATCATTACTTAGATATATAGCTGATTAAAACGTAGTCCTTTCTTGGTCTATTCAATAGGAACCTCTGTTGTTTTTATTTCATTTTTGGATGCATTGTTCTAATCAATCTTATTGTGATTAGGTCATAGCTGAAAGTGAACTTAAGGATCATGCCAGTTACTTGTTTGAGATTAATGCATGAACCAATAAGTGAATAAATGACTAAATAAGCAAATGAATGCATGCCATGCATACTTAAGTCTATAATGCTGCCCAAATGTTTTAAGAAATAACTAATAAATTAATATAACTGTGACTTGGTATACTAAATAAAATAATTCCTAATAATTTCAATTAAATAATTCCCAACCATTTCAACTCCATCAGGGCTATATTTGTGACTGCCTTCTAGGTCAGGCATATTTCACCCCTATATAACTGATAGAAGATAAGAGTAAAAAAATAGGACTTTTAGTTTATCCACATAGGACAAGTTGTCTACACTCTGCATTTTCTTTGTAAGGAATCTCTGACGTCACTCCATCTGCTGTCAGCGCCTAGTGAAGTACATGCCAAATAACACATTGTACTTGATTATTGGTCTAATGAGGGCTGAGTACAGTGGGGCTACATTTCCTTGGATCTGAATGCTTACCTTTACTTATAAGTTGTGCCACTTAGAAAGACTTGCTCACCACTGTGGGCACATGGAGGTCAGTGTTCACTCTACTATCTATTCGTGTATCTAGATCTCTTACCTCTGAGTCTACTGTTAGAGGTTTGTTATTGATGTTGTAATTTGCAGGGGTATTTGACTTCCCAAAGGGTATGATAATGCATTTTTTCACACTTAAATTTAGACCATGGTTCTGACACCAATCATTTGTCTGATCTATGCCTTTCTGAAGGATACCTACATCATTGGGGGATTCAGTGATTGCCTCCAGCTTGAAGTCATCTGCAGACATTGTCATCCAGAGACATTCCATACTAGCCTTGACTGCAGAGAAGTATATTCCAAATAGGAATTGTCCCGCATTGAAACCTGTGGCACACCACTAGTAATGGTCTCTTACTGGGTCTAGATTAACCCACTTGAACCACATGTGTTTAGTCCATGAGCCAATTGGCTATCCATCTGGATACAAAGGGATTTATGCCCAGTTGTGTGTGTTTATTTATAATACCTGAGTATCCAAATTCACAGCCTTAGTGACTTTCTCAAAAAACTCCGCCAGATTCAGGAAGCATGACCTGCCCTTGCAAAGCTGAATTGGGTTAGGTTCAGAGTTGGAGGTTCCCTTTGTCATTATTTATCAGGTCCATGATTATTCTTTCCATGGCCTTACAAGTGTCTGTAATTTACTGAGTCAGTAGATGATCCCCTTTATGCAACGTAATGACTGTTGCTGTCCTCCACTATCGGGATAAAGCCAGTTCTGAGGCTGCAGTTAAATGGAGATCCTAATGGGCCTGATAAGTCCTGATTTAAGCTGTTTAAGAGGCAACCTGGTATATCATTAAGTCCCATTGAAGCTGTGTTTTTAGCTATAGAGAGTATAGTGGCAACCTGTTCTTTGGTGATAATTAGTGGTGGAGTGGTATAGGCTATTTCTTGGGGGACAGCTGGGGGTGATGGGGAGGTGAGGTTTACTATCAAAATGATGAGTGCAGGTTCAGCAAACATGAAATGTCGAACAACAGTTGGCTGACTCCCGTGTTGTCAAACCTACATGCTTTCCAGTCTCCAGTTCAGCGAATGCACTGTGCATTTGAACATATGTGGTCAACCTTAGGACGACAAATCATGGTACAGCGCTGATCAGGAAATTTACCCTTTTCTCAACTGTAGTGCAATCTCAAAGTTGGAATATATAATTTGCAGGGGGTGTTGTGCAGTAGGTGCGTACTGCTAAAAAGTATAACTTCTGTTGCTGTTCTCAAAGATGCAGGGGAAGGAGTATACTCAATAATGCCAAATTCGAATATTCAGCATTAAATTCGACATACTGACTTTCTTCCTTTGTAGTTTTTGGTGTTGTGATTCACGCGAATGAATGGAATTCATTCTGTCATTCACAATTTCAATAGTAAACCTGAGGTAAAATTTGAGTCAAATTTGTCAGCCAGCTGATTTGCTATATCTTATCGCTGAATAAAGGTGATGCCATCTTCAACTAATTCTGCACATTGCTGTGTGTTGCCTTTAAAATTGCAGACATAACTGAAAAATCATGTATGGTTATCCTTAGCTTTGGAGGCTATTTTTACCTCAAAGTCTGCTTTCAGAGACTTGACTAGTTCCAGATTCACTTGTTTAGACTGATGAGGGACTTTTTGCTCTGATGTGTATATTCTCTCTTACTTCTCAACAGAATTTTCTGTCTTTTGTTGTACAGCCTATTAATACAAGGTGTCCACTGGGATGGGTTATTTTTGCAGTTTGACCTGGGTTTATTTTGGTCTGGTACTGCTGTTTCTATGCAGTTGTTTATATGGTTGCAGAGGGATTTTGTGTACACCTCTGCATAGGTTTATGTGTTTTCTGGATTTGGGGGAGCTTGGAAACTACCTATGCCATCCCTTGATGGGGGTAAATTACTTTTGAGAAGTTCTTAAAGTTTTTTGGGTTAAGTGGGGGGACTAGTTTTACCTTTATTTCAAGAAGACCATTTTGTGATCTAATCTTTCCAGTAAGGACATCATACAGGTGGGGGTTGGGGTTACAGCACTCTCCCATATTTGTAAGTACCAAATCTAGGATAGTCGTTCCCCTAGTGGGAGAACAGACTAGCTGCTCCAGGGCATTTGAATTTGTAAGGTCAAGAAATATTTGGCCTACATGCTAGTGATTGTGTATGCCTCACAATTAATGGAGCAGTAGTTAAAATCAGCCATGAGTATGGTTTTGGGTTGTATAGTGAGTAATTATAGTAACTTTATGTATGATGTATGGGTTTCCTGGTTCATGGTGGGGACCTGTAGCTAGCAAGGATATAATTGCATATGGAGTAGCTCAAGCATGTCATATTGTTTGACCAGCCTTGAGATGTGTATATCCTTTTACGTAGATAGATACACCTCCATCTTTTGCTGTTTCATGTTCAGTGGGTGCTCAGAATGTATGAAAGGTGTTATAGCCATGCACTGCCTGAGTGCTTTCCATGGCTTTGAGCCATATTTCAGTAACTGCATGGATGTAAGTACTCTCCAGGGTGAGGAGAGGTTTTAGGGAATGCATTTCCTTGTTGAGACTCTTGCATTGAGCAGTAACACCTTTAGCTTGTCCAGAGTAGCTTTTATTATATTGGAAGATTTGTCTGTTTGTCAGTGCCTAAAAAAAGCACTACAGGTGTGGATAATGTTTTGGCCAATATCCAAAAGCCTAGAAGTGACAGGTGAAGATCATCCCCGGCAATGGCTTGTCAAACATGTCCTCCCAGACTGACAAGTATTGGACCCCTTTGGAATGACACCAGTAGCTAAGCCAATTGTTAAAGTTGATCATTTTCTACTGGTATTGTGAAATCATCCTTGGAGATGGTAGAATGCTGCTCAATGATAGGCTCATATCTGCCTGTGACACATATTTTTAGAGATCAACCATGTCTCTCTTCATATAGTCTAAGGAGGTTCCTCTCAAGTCATCCATGCCCACATGAACTATGACTAGGTCATATTGGTACTCAGAGGTAAATGACCCAAGTGCTTGTATGATCTGGTGGCTCCTGGTCCCTGACATGCATCTTACTGTAACCTTTTCCTTATCTAGTGTGGTAAAAGGGGCATCAGTATGTCTCACAATGGAATCTCCTATGACCAGAGTATCGTATTGTGGAGTATTTCACCTTATGGGTGTGCCATACTCCATATTTACTTTATTAATAAAAATAGAAAACATTGCAAATATGCCACATTTTCATAACATTTTGCAAATAGGTCTTAATAAATGCAGTCCAGTACATTCCACACTGGCTGTTTCACTGTGCATGTCAAACAAATCAAGTTACACTGCAAAAAGTGAAATCTATGTAAGATTAAATATCTTAAATCAAGTAAATAATGCTTGTTTTTTTTTTGCTTGACAAGAATTTTCTAGTTTTAATGTAACAGAAGTTTGCTTGTTTCAAGGCTTTTTGTCCTTAATTATCTTAATAAGATTATTTAACTTCTTACCGAGATTTTATTACTGATTCTACGTAAATAAATGCTTAAAGATCAAAGGGAGGTCATAGTCTCTATACTCATCACTCATCAGACCAATGATTGCCTTTGCCTAACATACAAATCTAGAGAGCCAAGGCGGGAGACTTAAAAACCGACACGGCTCTACATACAAGGTGGGTGGCGTAAAGAAAAAAAATGGGCTAGGGGCTTGTAAATGCCTCGGGCAGATAGCTGAACCTAAAACTAGAACTATAAGATTTATAACCATGCCCAAGCATGCAGAATTGGTTTGTTGTAGTCAGAATGTATTTGAAGTATTGCTTTCTTTCACCTCTTCATTAATTTATTGCAAATATTCAAATAACACAACATGTCTTTTAAGAACAGGCTTTTCTGTTCAGCCGGCTTTTATTGATGTAATATATTTGAAAAATAAAGTTTGCCATTCATCTGGCCAACATGAACACAAGCAGAAATACAACATTTTATAGCCACCTTTCAAGCCACTCAAGGATCACTTTAGAAATTTGCATGTGATGGTGATGTGAAATTGACTGTATGTATAGTGTGCGAGTGAGTGTTGTAGTCCATGCCCTGTTATGAGTTCATGCCTTGCCCAGTGTGTACCCTGCCCAGTGCCCTATGCCTTTTGGAAATGGGCTCCAGATCACCGTGACCCCGAAATGGGAAAACGTGTATTTTGATAGTGTGTGTGTGTGTGTGTGTGTGTGTGTGTGTGTGTGTGTGTGTGTGTGTGTGTGTGTGTGTGTGTGAAATATCTTCAGTAGCAGTCAATGCAAATTGAGAGACTTTATATCTGGGAACACAGTATGAGCCATTTGAACTGTTGTACAATTCTATTATATCCCCAAGATAGTATCTGATGCATATAAAAGTTTGGCTGTTATTGCGAATTATGCAAGAATAGATAAAATCAACCAGATTTTCATCATCTGCAAACTCAGTGGCCTGTGCAAGGTGTGTTGCCTCCATTTAATAAGCCATTATATTTCTTTCACTTTTAACTGCTCTACTGTCTTCTGCAAGCCTTAGTAGTGCGTATGAGCCATTATTTCAGTGGTTTTACTGTAGGTTTTTGGATAATTTAGCAGATTAATGTTGTAAAATTCTACAAATCACCCAACATGAATTTCAAGTAACATTTACACCAAGCTCAGTGCTTTAAATCTCCGGTCTGCAGCACACTAAAATAAAGTTGTAAAGCCCTAATCACCCAAAATGAATTTGAAGTAACACCTATACCAAGCTCAGTACTTTAAATCTCCGGTCTGCAGAACACAGAAATAAAATATATGTTTGAAATTAATTTTATCATTCTCCTGTAACCTATACATTCTTTGTAAGGCTCTCTGCACACCGCTGGGCACCACCTTTACTATCACCCTTCTTGTTCATCTATATTTCTCTGCAAATAATTGCCCCCCCTTTTCCTTCCTTCCTTTTTACCCCCTCTCACTGCTTTGTATTAACTCCTTATACTACAGCTCAATACCGTGCATTTCTCTTCCTTTAACCCTTTCCTTTGCATTCCTAAATAATGTATAATATACTGCGGTGGTGGTGCTGCGGTAGCGTTGTCGCCTCACAGTAAGACATTGTCCTGTTCAGTTCTTAGCTAGAGTGTCTTCTGTGTGGAGGCATGCGTGAATGGGCGTACCTTTGTTGAAGGTTATGCATCAGGACCTGCAACTCAACACGTAAAAATCTACTGCCAATCATTAGCGGACCTGAGTTCCACTGTGGCGGCCCCCTAACTGGGAAAAGCTGAAAGACACAACAAGTCTGAATACTGATTATTGCACTCTACTTACATTTCCAGTGATAGGATTCTGCTGATAGATTCAGTCTGGTTTCACTTTCTGTACGTGCTCCTGTACTTAGCCTTTTTGGACACGTTCCTGTCTTTTTTTTTCTCAAATATTTTTTTTTATTTTCAATTAAAATAACATTTACATAATGGCAAACTGAATAACTAAAGAACTGAAGCCTGAAACTAATAAACCAGATAAACAAGTTAGTTTCTAACATTTACATAATATTTTTAAATATCATTTTAAACAACTATATAAAAATATATAGCCAGGGTGGTATGTCGGTAGCACTGTTACCTCACAGCAAGAGGTTCTCACGTTCGATTCTCGGCGTGGCTTGGGAGTGCCTCCCCATGGTTGGGTAGCGTTCGAAAGACATGCATGAGTAAATGGACGTGCCTTCGTTGAAGATTGGGTGTCGAGCTGGCACCTCGGCGTTTTGTAAAAATCTACTGCCAATCATTAGCGGACCGGAGTTCCGCTGTGGTAACCCCTTACCGGGAAAAAGCCAAAAAGACAAACAAACACATACAATATTTACAATAGCCTGACTTTTAATTATATACACTGTATGTTATTAAATATAGAATTAACAGATCGGTTATCAGAGATGCAATATTGATTATTGCAGAGTGTCCAACAAAGATATAGCTTTCTTCCAAGGATTATTTACCAATGGCCTGAGATAGATTCATAGTTCTTTGATTTTTATTTTCATCAATGCAGTTATTTTCAGTAAAGTGCAGAATTCTTCCAAGGTCAGGGGTGTATTTGAATTCCACCTTCTGGATACGCATTTCCTAAATATAGTAAGTATTGTCCATAACAAATACATATTTGTCTTATTCAGGAAGGGGCCTTCATTTACATTTAGAATTATCAATACTTTAGTTAAGGTAAAGGATTCATTAAATAAAGCTTGTAAAAAATGATTGATTCCATTCCATTATGATTTAATTTTATTACATTCATAAAAAATATGAATCCAGTCTGCTTTATTTGACTTTTCACACCTCCAGCGAAAAACATTTGTAGTACTTATGATCTTTTTAATTCTATCTGGTGTTAAAAATGCTCTATGTAAATATTTCCAGTTAAATATTTCCAGTACTGTTTGTTAGAGGTGTAATTAACTGATAGGAAGATGTTAGTTTTAATTTCTTCTGTTAACTGCAATGACTGACCTTTTGTTAAGAACTGCCAGTATGATGGTTTGGGAATTGTCATAAATCTTGAGTGTACATTTGAATGCTTTTCAAGGTTAACCAGTCCTATGTTGGAATATTGTAAGCAGTTTTTTTCATATGTATATCTAAAATATTTAATTTATTTACACACTGAAACCAGCATAAGAACCCATTTTGTTCCCAGGAGGTTATTGTCTCCCTATATATTTTGTGAGGAAAGTTCTGAGCAATGGTAAATGGGGTTAAAAGGTCAAACCAAAGCTTTAGATCTATGTTGGCATTGATAAGTTTCGTAAAGGATTTGATGTAATGATTAATCAGTGTTGTTTTAGAAGGTTTTATTATATTATATTGTATATGTATACATAGTATGTGTTAAATAAAATTAAGAATTCAATACACAGGAGGTTCAGGATCAAAACGTTTACTAGTGTACACCAGGAGGCAAAAAACATACAAGTACAGAATTTTGTCTGACATGAAACAGGAAACACACAATTTTATATAGGTTTAACATTCAAGCTGTGCCCACCTTACTGATGTGGTATGTCACAGGGCATCTACATCACTTTAGCTTACAGTCCTCTATTCATAAAACTGCTGATGCTGTATATTTAAAAAAAAAAGTTTTCCTCTGGTAACAATATGGCCTTGCTAACCACCTGGTCAGATATAATGTCTTTCTGTAAAGTTACTTCTTCAAGGTTTCATATCAGTTTGAATACAATGGTGGATTCAGTCTTTTAATACACATCTTTGTTCACTGTAACACTTTCCCACCAGCTGCATGCTATCTCGGTAACACATATACAAGGCCAAATCATCCCAGCAGGAAAGAGCAGAAGATTTCATTATTTCACACATTTAATTTCCTGACCCAGCAGATAATCACTTGTGAAAAGCATAAACATTAAAACTTGCTAAGCTAGCATCTGCCAGGGTCGAAGGTCAGCTTGCTTCAAGCCACACTGCAGTTTCAAAACTACTTTACATTTACACATGAATTAATCCTCTCTGTTATATGATTAATAGAATAAAATGCATTATATACTACTTTGCTTTTAAACTATCATTTCTCATATATTCTAATACACATTTTTCTAACATTTCTCCCCTATTCATACTTTTTATTCTATTTCGAAGTATGTATAGTGTCATTTCATCTCCTAACCTTTTCCACTTAGGATTTTCAGCTAGGTGAGTCATTCAATCTATACATCAGAAAAAATGTCATCTGAAATCAATTTTTCAATCTCAATATCTTGGTACAAAGTTTCAGTAACAGATACATCAATAAAATCTTTGACTAGTCTTTTCATGCAGGGTATTCCACAGCAAACACATGCTCCTATTAGGAGTATACCCACACAAATGGCAATCAGAATATTTATTAAGATGGAACCCCACCCCCAAATAGATTCTGGAAAAAGTCCATCAGTGGGTTTGGGCCTGGTTCATTCATGGCTGATACTTGCTGAATTACCTCTAGGTGATTGTCAATTTCATGCCTGTTGTCTGGTATGTACGCACAGCATTCTTCTTTGATAAGCACGCATGTACCACCTCTCGCCGCTAGAGTGAAGTCAAGAGCCATTCGATTTTGTAGCACAACAGTTCTCATTGCATTCAGTTCATCAGTCACCAGTTCTAGGGCGGAAAAAGTTGTGTTACTCATTACTTCAAGAGGTTTTGACAACTTCCTCAGCTCCCAGATTGATTTGACTGCTCCATATGCTGGGAATATTCCTGCCCAAGATATAACACTGTCACTTAAGTCCATATGAGTCAATTTACTTTTGTCTTTCATGCTATTATGGTCTTTCCAGCCAGCTTCAATCTTTCCAACTGGATTCACAGGTTTTTCAACTGGACCTTCAGGTTTTTGGGCTGCTTCTCTCACATTTCATATCTTACCCAAAGGTAATTCTGCAGTATGTCTTATTGCCAGAACCAGATAACCCAAAAAACAACTGCCAGACCAATTCTCAGGTAACCATTTATATGCCTTTTTCCCACAAATAAAATAACAGTTTTCTTCTTTAGTACTAATATGCATTAGCCCTGCATGAAACATTTTCTGATCTATAACTGACAATTGTTTAAACAAAACTGGATTCTTGCGAATGTCATTCATGGTTGTTTTCAATGAGTTCAAATATGAGTCATAATTAGTATTGCAAAAGGTATTGCCATTACTATTCTTAATATAACATCGGTAAGATATGGTTATATTACAATTGCTCCAGCCCACCTGGAAAGTATCATTTTTGTAAAAACATACAATTCCTTTTTGTGTGACAGGTAAAAATAAAGCTATTTTGTCCTGTGATCTCACAGTCCCTGTATCGAAGAGTAAATTCTCCCAAGTCTCATTTATCCCCAAAGGGATAGCGGACATTATCAGTCCTCCATATGCTGTTGGTATAGCTGTACAAACCCAGCAATTTGAAATGTTCATAGTCTCTGCATATACACGCTTCATGGCTAGGTATGTTTTAAAATTTGGATGCCAGTCTATAGACGTTTCGTCACGCCTTCCCACTTTCACTTGTATGGTTGTGTGTAGGATAAACCACAACAAGAGGAAAATTGTTACAATTACAGTCAATAAATGTATACTCAGTAAAATAATTATGCAACATCTCTGGGGTTGATCTAGATTTCTATTCACTTTGTTTTTGGCCATCTTGGTCTGGTTGTGTATCAGTCACAAAGTTTTTATCAAGTTGAAAATTCTTTACCGGTTTGCAGTGTGTCAAATGAACCCAGGACATCCTCTCAGCCACTCTGACTGCAGTAGGCGTTGCCAACAGAACCTGGTATGGTCCTTCCCACTTTGGACTCACCCAATTCTTTCTTTTCGTCACTTTCAGCCAAATCCACATCCCAGGGGCCAAGACTGCTTCCACCGGTCTGGTCTGTTCCTTATCTGAAAATGAGTTAAACTGCAAAACAGATTTATTTGTTAACAATTTCCTCATATAACTAGCTAATGAACTGTCAGCCTCTTGCTCTGCAGGCATGAGAGCTTTCCACTGAGGCACATAATATGCTCTCCCAAAAATCATTTCAAAGGGAGTCAAACCCTTCACATTTGGAACCGTTCTCATACTCAGCAGTGCCAAAGGCAGACAGTGTATCCAATTCTTTTGGGTCTCCTCAACTAACTTCCTTAGTTTATTCTTAAGGGTACCATTGTACCTTTCACCAGTCCTGCTGACTGTGGGTGGTAAGCACAATGGTTCTTTAAGGAAATACCAAAAAATCTCCCAAGTTGCTGGATTGTCTGGTTTACAAAATGTATGCCGTTGTCACTATAAATCCTTTCCGGAATGTCAAATCTAGGGATTACTTCTTTTATCAGGGCTTTTGCCACTGTTGCTGCATCCGGATTTTTGGTTGGAAAAGCTTCTACCCATTTAGAAAACATATCTATAATTACTAAACAAAACTTTTTCCCTTCACACTTACTCAATTCTATGAAATCCATACAAATAGTATGGAATGGATATGGTGGTATAGGAAAACTTTCTTGCTTGGTTTTAAATGCCCCTTGTGCATGGTGCTTGTTACAAGTATGATAAGCTGCACAAAATTTTTTTGTGTAGTTTGTGTATCCATATGTTTGGAATATTCGGTTAACTAACTGTACCATCCCCCCTGTTGAGACATGGCACTGCCCATGGCTCAACAAAGCTGCATATCTAAATAAATTAGACAGCAATATTGGTTTTCTCTCTTTGGAAATGTACAGTCCATTTTCAAGAATTGCACCTCGCTTTTCCCATTTTTGTTTTTCTGCTTTTGTAGTAAGCGTCTGCATTGTTTTTAACATGTCTAAGTCTAAAATCTCAGGGTTGTAATTCCTCATACAAAAGTAAAGTTTCTGAGTCTGAGGCTGCCTGCTTTGCAGCTGCATCAGCTTGTGCATTACCTTTTGAAATCTTATCCTGTTGTTTTGTATGTGCTACACATTTACAAATAGCTACTTTGGTAGGTAACTGAATAGATTCTAATAATTCCAAAATAAATTGTGCATGATTAATAGGTTTTCCACTAGATGTTATCATTCCTCTCTTTTTCCATTGTTGCCCAAATACATGTACTGTAGAAAAAGCATACTGACTATCAGTATATATGTTTACACACTTGTCTTTTGCTAAAGTACATGCCCGTGTCAAAGCTATCAATTCTGCTGCTTGTGCAGATAAGTTATGTGGTAAGGATTGGGCTTCTAAAATTTCAGTGTCTGTAACTACTGCATACCCCACTAGATTCTTTCCCGTAGGACCCCTTCTGCATGAGCCGTCCATGTAATATGTCACCTCAGCATCATCCAAGGGCATATCTGTAAGATCTTGTCTAGGTAAAGCTAACTGTTCAATTTCCTGCAGGCAGCTATGTGGTGTGCCATCCACAGGAGTTGGAAGTAATGTTGATGGATTTAATGTTGTACATCATTCAATTGTCATATGAGGTTGGCTCAGCAGTATAGTCATACATGAAAGATGCCTAGCAGGGGAGAGATATGCTACTTTTTCTTGCAGCAAAATTACTGCAACTGCATGAGGCACTCTCAATGTGAGAGGGTGGAATAACACCACTGAGGCCGAAGCCTGTACTGCCATTGCAGCTGCAACCACTGCTTGTATACAGTGAGGCAAAGATCATGCCACTGGGTCTAACTGTGATGAATAATAGGCTATGGGGCGTTGCTTGTCCCTATGTTGTTGCGTCAGTACTGACGTTATATATCCTTGCTTGCAATCTATGGTCTGAAAGAACCATTTGTGATAATTTGGGAGTCCTAAAACTAATGAAGAAGCTATCAATTGCTTCAAACTGCAGAAAGCTGTTTCTGCTTCAGGTGTCCATTGTAAAATATATTGTGCTGCCATTGGTGTCTTATATATCAAGTCAGTCAGTGGAGCAGATTCCAAAGCATAATTTGGTATCCAGCTCCGACAGAAATTAGTTGTACCCAAAAAAGACATAATTTCCTTCTTGGTTGCTGGTTTGGGTGCTTGCAAAATTGCTGTTTTTCCTTCCTCATCTAGTATTCTACCTTCATTGGATATTAGGTAAAATGAGCCAAAAACGTTTATAACCAGGAAAAGTGTAATGAGAACTCCACCAGGCACAAATAAATCGAAGCTCCAAGGTAAAATTGCTTTTAATAAGCACTTTAAACCACTCCACAACAAAGACTGGATCAAATAAAGGCAAGCAAAACAAAATAACATATCCACATAGACGTTTTCGTCGCCAACTTCATCAGTTATACATCCATTTTAAAACTGAAATACTTTTATATGCTGTTTGAATTTAGTCATAGGTCTGTTGTCCAATCCTTTAACACATTCAATTAAAATTCATTTGATTGAATAATTAATTCATAAAAACTATGTAAAAAACACTAAATAAATAAGTCCAATTCTCTAAAAACATATAATCACAACTTATACCCTATTTATTATAATTTATCTGAGAATTTAAAACCTTTAATACATTTAAATACATTTAAATAAGACTTTTAAAATATTTCTGTATTGTGCTTGATTTGGGCTTTTGGATCTGAAATTACAACAAAGCACCATCTTGTGGCCATTGAATGAATTGCAAAGCCATACACTGAAACCTTGAGAATCCAAGGAAACACTTGTTTTTTTGTAATGTGTATAAAATATCATAACAATAAAACCAGAACTAAATAAAACTTCTTTGAGTTAAAGCTTGGCAGCTCTCATCTTCAAAACTGGCGCCAATTATACCATATCATTGAGCCCAAAATTACGGTTTGCATCCAAAAAGAGCTGCCAATACAATTCTTTATACTCAATGAGTGTCTCCCACATTCCACCTCTTGGATTAGTGGGAACCACTTCCAATACAAAAAATGAGTAACCTGTGGTGTTACATTTTATTGAATGTTTACTCAATGCACTTTTTTCTTTCATCACCCTGACATCATATAAGTGCTCGTATATTCTCTGTCTGAGCTTTCTCTCACTCTTTCCAACGTAGAAAGAGGGACATTTTTTACAAACAGCTAAATATATGATGCCTTTGGTGTCACAGTTAGCAAATGTGTTTAAATGTATGGTCATTTTCCTTGCTTCTAAAACCATAGTTTCCCCACAGATCAAGTAGGTACAATAATTACATCTCCCACACTTTTGTAATCCTTTCTTGGATTTTTCTTGGTTATTACACTTGTTGTTTTTCATCCCTGCTTCAAGGTAATTCTTGATACTTTTCCCTCTACGATATACATGGGTTAGTTCTTTATCAAAGATAGATTCAAGATCTGAAAATTTTGAAAAGCTATCCCATTCTCTAGAAAATATGTTCCTGACAAAAGCTGATTGTTCACTAAAGGTAGTGATTAATCCTGTCCCCTTTTCAGTGAAATTGCCCGCCAAACCTAAATTGTGGGTCAGTATTTCTTCCTTCCCTAAAATAGGGGCAAAGGTGTCTGCTCTTTTTGTATTGACTTCCTCCAACACCTTATTGAACATCTCTAGAGGGTACCCTCTCTGGGTAAAAAGATTCTTTAACAAATTAGTTGTACCCAAAAAAGACATAATTTCCTTCTTGGTTGCTGGTTTGGGTGCTTGCAAAATTGCTGTTTTTCCTTCCTCATCTAGTATTCTACCTTCATTGGATATTACATATCCTAGGTATCTAACCTGTTTTCTCCAAAGTTGTAACTTACTTTTGTTTACTTTGTGTTCTTGTGTTGCTAAAAATTTCAGTAACGCTACAGTATCCTCCCTGCATTGTTGCTGGGTGGGGGCTGCTAGCAAGATGTCATCTACGTAAAGTAGAAGTTGACTTCCTCCTGGTGGGGTAAACCCTTACAGGTTGCTAGCCATTTCTTGTGCAAATATGGTTGGGCTCTCACAATATCCCTGTGGTAGTCGAGTATAAGTATACCTTTTCCCCTGAAATGTAAATGCAAACCAATATTGACTATCAGGATGTATAGGTATTGAGAAGAAAGCATTGCTGATATCTACCACAGAGAAATACTTCTGTTGCGGTTTTAAATCATTTAACAAAGTATGTGGGTCTGGCACCATAGGTGCTCTAGGTATTACTGCATTATTTACAGCTTGTAAATCTTGAACCATTCGCCATTCCCATTTGCTTTTTTAACAGGAAATAGGGGTGTATTACATGGTGAATCAGGCGATTCTACCAGTACGCCTTCCTTGAGTAATGCTGCTAAAAATTCCTTGATTCCTATTTCTGCATCCTTTCTCAAAGGGTATTGTCTTTTCTGTGGTCTAAATGCTGACTTTGGGGTAATTGTAACTGGTCCTGCTGTTCGAATAAGTCCTACATCTGACTTGCCTGTTGACCAAAGAGTCGTTGGAATTTCACTTAAGGCTTTTTCTTCTTCTTCTAATAAAAATGCTAATCAGCTGTCATTGCTAGTGTCTGTGTCAACCAATTCAGTTTTGTTTCTGTATCCCTTGTTCTGACAGTTCTAAGTCAGTCTGTTTCTCCCATCTTGTCACCTTTTCTCCTAAGTCTGCCCATTTTACATTTTTATTCTTTGTCAAACTGACATGTGGTAATCGATTTAATCTATATAATCCAAGGAATTCTTGAGGTAATGAACAGCTAACTACACTGTTCCCCTCAGTATCCCAGTACATAGTACGCAAAACTAATCTAGTTGCCCGATTTCTGAACAATTCTTGCTCATACTCTCTATCAGGTCCTGGTGTAGTACAGTAGTATAGAGTACAGTGTAACAAATGCTGTCGATCAGTGTCAAGGGAGGGGGCTTTACTGATGGCTACCTTCATCAGTTCCTTGGTTACTGGCCCTGGACCAGTCGTGACTAGGTCCTGGCTGTACCAGTAAAAAGTTTCACCCTCCGATCACACTACACAGGTATCCATTTGTCTCTGCACCTCCATACCTTGTACAGTTGGAACTACTGCTATGCCAAATATCTGCATAAGGTCCCTGCCCAATAGGTTCACTGGACACTTTGCAGAAACAACAATTTTACTTCTCTGGGTCATACCTGAAACAGGGTCAGTTATTGCTATATCATGGGAAAGTGGTTCCCTGTATAGTTGTCCGTTTGCAGCTTTTACCAGTATATAATCAGGTGATTTGGAATGTTCTGGTAACTTGGAGGGGTGTATCAGGGTCCGTGACGCTCCTGAGTCACACAGGAATTTGACTTCTCTTCCCTCCACCAGAAGTGTAACTTCCAGTTTCGTATCTGCCAAGTAGAGCTCTAAGCTCAATAATGCTAAGTCCAAAATTTCACTTTCTTCATCCTCCATATCTACTTGCACTTCCTCTATTCCTTCTATCACATTAACATTTGTTTTTTGTTTATTAAGTTTTCCTGATGATTTCTGACTTTCGCATGATGTATCTTCACTATCATATAGTCAGTCCTCATCTCCCTTATCTTCTGTAATTACCTTTTTGTTCTGCTTACAATCCCTTGCTAGATGTCCCTTTTTCCCGCACTTGAAGCATTCACCTCTCTTTTTTCTCTCTTCAAAATCTTCTGATCATTTGTCAGACTGTTTATTTCCCTGGGCATTCTTCTTGCCCTTTTTATCCAATTGTAATACAAATACTTCAGCTCTGTCTTTAGCGGTGAAGACTTGCGCCTTCTTTTTCTTTTTACTATTAAAATATCTTTCAGCATGTCTAGCATATTCAAGTAAGGCTTGTAGCCTCCCTGTTCGATGGTCTATCATATGCTTCGTAATGAAGCTACTAATAGGTGCAATGCAACCTTTCAAAAATGCATTCTTCAATTGTTGTTCATGCGGGGAATCATTTGTTTGGTTCTCAGGAACTGACATACCGCTATGATTATTAAAACATTCTAATAATCTAGCATAGTACCCATCTATTGTCTCATTTTCCTGTTGTATGCATTGATTAATGCAAGTCCAGTCTGCTCTAGGTTTCCATTTCTCAGAGATTCAGTCTGTTAGACCTTTCACTCTGTTGTCTAACTCTGCGTCACTATGTGGGAGTGGTTTAAGCTTTGCATTATGAGGATTCCAGGTGCCACAAATCATGTGCCAATCTGGACCTATAATTTGTCTTACTACTTTTTCTACTTCTTCCCCATTCAAGTGGTAACTTAACCTCATGCCTTGTAAATCTTCCAAAATTTCGTAAAATTAACTTTCGGCTGAGGGATTACCTCAGTAGCTTTCCGGATATCCTCCGGTGTCCATGGTCTATATACGAAGAGTGTTGGGTCCTGCCCTTCCTGTCCTGCCTGAGGATTTGGAACCTTTATAAGTGGGCATATTTCTTCTTCACTCTCATCCTGTAGGTTTCTCTCTATTTGATATGATTCTGCGTCCCTATGTATTTTACGTGTTCGGGACCTAGTTTCAATAGGATCTCTAACAAATGGTTGTGATCTTGGTGAAACTTCAGGATAATGCGGAGGTGGACCAGCCTGTCCACTCACTTCATATCCTGAAAAGGGTAAGGGAGGGGGTAAGGGAGGAGGAGGAGGAGCTGTTGCTATTACCAAGTTATTTTCTTCTTTGTCTAAAAATAATGTTTTTGAATTTTTCAGCTTCTGTTGTCTACGATTTGCTTCCTCAATCCACCTGTGTTTCTGAGGAATGCCTAATTGGCATTGCTTTTTGGCCTGACCTCCCGCATCAGATTTAATTTGCTTAAGGAGTTTAACTAGTGAAGTTTTATCTAGTTTACCATCAAATTCATATTTGTTAACCCATTTCGTATAATACCTAACGTTATCAGAACGTTGTAATTGCATGTATTTTGCGTCTTCGGTTAGTGGCGGATCTCACGATTTTTTAGTGCACTGATTTCCCATGGCAAAGAAAATGTTACGTAACCCTTTTTATCACGTGATATCAAGTTCTCAGTTCCTTTTCACAGTTTATCTACAATAACTGCCTACCTTATTCTGTTACCCTGATCTATGACCAAATATACAATACTTCCTCTTGTCCCTGATCTGCATAACAAATCTTGATAACAATATACTGTAACCTAGTCCCTGATCTAAAACAGAAAAAAGGCAAATCTTCCTACCTGAGCCTCCGGTATTGAGTCGTCCAGTATCCGCTCTTCGGCCACAGATCAGAAAGTGGCCAGCCTCTTTAAATGACAATTCAGTCGGAGGTCTTTTCACCCAAGAAGAACCGTTTCCGTAACTTCTCCTGCGCAGTATTCGACCACAGGTAGACTCTGATCTGCAGCTGTCCGAGGGAATTCCAGCTAAGAAGGACCAAACTGTTAAATAAAATTAAGAATTCAATACACAGGAGGTTCAGGATCAAAAAGTTTACTAGTGTACACCAGGAGGCAAAAAACGTACAAGTACAGAATTTTGTCTGACATGAAACAGGAAGCACACAATTTTATATAGGTTTAACATTCAAGCTGTGCCCACCTTACTGACGTGGTATGTCACAGGGCATCTACATCACTTTAGCTTACAGTCCTCTATTCATAAAACTGCTGATGCTGTATATTTTAAAAAAAAAGTTTTCCTCTGGTAACAATACAGCCTTGCTAACCACCTGGTCAGACATAATGTCTTTCTGTAAAGTTACTACTTCAAGGTTTCATATCAGTTCGAATACAATGGTGGATTCAGTCTTTTAATACACATCTTTGTTCACTGTAACACTTTCCCACCAGCTGCATGCTATCTCAGTAACACATATAGAAGGCCAAATCATCCCAGCAGGAAAGAGCAGAAGATTTCATTATTTCACACATTTAATTTCCTGACCCAGAAGATAATCACTTGTGAAAAGCATAAACATTAAAACTTGCTAAGCTAGCATCTGCCAGGGTCGAAGGTCAGCTTGCTTCAAGCCACACTGCAGTTTCAAAACTACTTTACATTTACACATGAATTTATCCTTTCTGTTATATGATTAATAGAATAAAATACATTACATACTACTTTCAAAAAACAAATGCTTGGTGCTGATACCCCAACCAGAGAACAATGATTGAGAAGCCACAAAAACAAAAGAACTCTGGAACGGTGCTGTTATGTATCCAAAAATTTAATAAAAAACTGTCATAAAAAACATACAAACTTCTGAGAGGTAAGCGCTTTCGGGTGTTAACCCTTCTTCAGACAAAGATAAAATGGTACAGAACACAATTTAAATAAGAACACAACCAATGAACAATTAATGAAACCAATTCAGTAAAAAACCCGCCTATTTTTTAAGGGTGGGTTTAATAGGAACAACATCATACTACTTTGCTTTTAAACTATCATTTCTCATATATTCAAATACACATTTTTCTAACAGTATGTACCAGGGTTTGTTTGATTTGTCTACTATTAAAATTTTTTTTAACAGATTAAATTCATTTGTTAATATAGCCATTGTTAATTCTTTCCAGTTGGCAAAATAATTTGGGTTTATCCAGTCTATTGTAGTTTTAAGTACAGATGCTTTTTTATATGTTCCTATTTCTGGGAAGTTCAATCCTCTTTGTTTCCATGGTCTAATGTGATGAGTTAGAGCAACTCTATTCATTTTGGAATACCATAAAAATTAGGTATTTTCAAATGAAAGTCTTCATCTTTGTAAAAGTTGTTGTTCATGTTAGTTTATCAAAACTATAGGAATGACCATTTGTTCAGGTTAGAAATCTCCATAGACCTTCCCAATCTACAATGCTTACATGTCCTCCCACCCAACATATACCATATACCAACCACAGCACAACCCCTTGCAGAATGTTTCATGCAGTTAAGCATTATCCTGTAATGCTAATGTCCCCTTTCGAATCCTAAACTATTTTCCATACCAGTGTGTTATCTGCTTTGGAACTGTTCTTAGAGAGTGTGATATTACTCTTCCAGGGATGTAGGACAGTGAATTCTGTATGAATTATGAATTAATCACATGAGGCTGCCCACAAAGGGTGTGGGGGTATTGATGCTGAACAGAAGATATGGCAGAGGCATTACAGAAAGTTTGTAGATTTAGGATGGATGGAGCAGCTTATTGCGTCATGTTCATCTCTTTAGTTCTGATGTTGCCAAGTGAGCTTTATTGATGCATTAATGATATTTTAGTAAATTATTTATGAAACATACAGGTAATAGAGTAGCATATGCATCATTGATTAAAATTAATTTAGCAGTCACTGGGAAGATGGATGGCTTTTTGAAAAATCTCAGTGGCTTATAACAAAAAGAGCTTTGAAGGTTGCACTTGTTTTCCTACATCCTTACCTTATTCATGCAGGATGTCAAATTTATCTGAAAAATGCTTTGCACATGTGGTACAAAATGTGCTAATGTGTATCTTAAATACTGAATTTGTTTTACTGTACTGTACATATTTTTAAGAAATGTATTTTTGATTTATGATAAGATCATGTCTTGGACTTGAAAATAAAAAGCTTATGTCTAGAAATTTGCCTGCACAAATGAAAGTGAATTATTATAATGCCCACTGCGGTACTGTGGAAAATCTGCATTGGAAGATGCAATAACTTGTTTTTTTTTAAAGTCATCTGAAACTATTCATTGTGGATGAATCGGTCTTCAGTTCATCACACAGTGTCATCATTCAGCTCTGTGCCACATCGTACAAAATGGAGATGTCAAAATTACTTCCTGAAAAGATGCAGGACTTCTTCTAACCCTAAAGTTTAAGTCTGTAAAATGCAAACATGTATTGACAGGACAACCATGTTCCCCAGCTTATTTTCCACTACCAAGTGGCAAGAGCCTGAATTCCCTACCCACCACCATTTGTAAAAATGTTGCAGGTTTTTCCCTCATACTGTTTCTGTTCCTCATAAAATCTGTGGTTTCTGTATTTGTGTCCTTGTTGCCTGACAGCTACATGTTCTCTCGTTTGATTCTTGGCTCTCTGGAGTGTTTCTCCCTGGGCCTAGCTTATTTTCCAAGTCAGACTTTCCTGGTTAACAAATGTTAAAAAAAAATGGCCACTCATTTCAATATCAGACTTCATATTCTTCAGAAAGTGCATGGTAACAAAAGCTTTTATTCTAGCAATTTTTTAAGTGTACAAGATGGATATTTGAAATGTATCCCTGTCTTTGGGACTGTATCCCCCCCCCCCATTATTGGCTTCATCCAGGTTTTGTGCTAAGGTTGAGAGCTATGGTAAGAACTGAATTCACTGAATATGTTTGGGGGCTGTATTCACCCAGTATTGGCTTTTTTCAGGTATTTATTGGCTTCATCCAGGTTTTGTGGTAAGGTTGAGAGCTACGGTAAGAACTGAATTCACTGAATATGTTTGGGGGCTATATTCCCCCATTACTGGCTTTATCCAGGTGTTTTTTGCTAAGAGGTTGAGAGCTATGGTGAGAACTGAATTCACTGAATGTTTGGGGGCTGTATTCACCCATTATTGGATTTGTTCAGGTATTTTGTGCTAAGAGGTTGACAGCTGTGCTATGGAGAGAACTGAATTCACTAAATGGTAACCATTTAAGTTTCAGTCTTCCTGTTTCACAAAACAGCTGATTTGGCATAGTGGTATGTTGCTCTGACTGTTTTGCACAGGGTCCCCTGAGTTCAAGATGTGGCAGTGAAATGTATGGTGGTAATGCAGCATTTTATTCTAGCAACTTTCCAACATTATACAAGCAATGTTTAAAATGTGTCCCTGGTTTTTGGCCTTTTGCCCCCCCCCCAATAAATTTTGGCTTTTTCCAGATTTCTTGTGCTGCAAAGTTCAGAGATACAGCTGAGTGTCAAGTAGATTTTACGAGCTGAGAGGTGCAGGGAAGCAAAAGTTTAGTGCTGCTTATGTTTAGTCTGCTTGCATTGTTAATAGCACAACAGATAGTGTCCTTGCTTTTAATGCTGAAGGCTGTGGGTTCTACTCCCACAGTAGGTAGATGCATCGCTGATACTGTACTATGTTGTAAAGGGGGTGGATGCTGCAGTCCTTTTGGTAAAGATACCTAGTAACAGGTGCATTGCTGATACTGTACTGTGTTGTAAAGGGGGTGGATGCTGCAGTCCTTTTGGTAAAGATACCTAGTAACAGGTGCATTGCTGATACTGTACTGTGTTGTAAAGGGGGTGGATGCTGCAGTCCTTTTTGGTAAAGATACCTAGTAACAGGTGCATTGCTGATACTGTACTGTGTTGTAAAGGGGGTGGATGCTGCAGTCCTTTTGGTAAAGATACCTAGTAACAGGTGCATTGCTGATACTGTACTGTGTTGTAAAGGGGGTGGATGCTGCAGTCCTTTTGGTAAAGATACCTAGTAACAGGTGCATTGCTGATACTGTACTGTGTTGTAAAGGGGTGGATGCTGCAGTCCTTTTGGTAAAGATACCTAGTAACAGGTGCATTGCTGATACTGTACTGTGTTGTAAAGGGGTGGATGCTGCAGTCCTTTGGTAAAGATACCTAGTAACAGGTGCATTGCTGATACTGTACTGTGTTGTAAAGGGGTGGATGCTGCAGTCCTTTTGGTAAAGATACCTAGTAACAGGTGCATTTCTGATACTGTACTGTGTTGTAAAGGGGGTGGATGCTGCAGTCCTTTTGGTAAAGATACCTAGTAACAGGTGCATTGCTGATACTGTACTGTGTTGTAAAGGGGTGGATGCGGCAGTACTTTTGGTAAAGATACCTAGTAACAGGTGCATTGCTGATACTGTACTGTGTTGTAAAGGGGGTGGATGCGGCAGTACTTTTGGTAAAGATACCTAGTAACAGGTGCATTGCTGATACTGTACTGTGTTGTAAAGGGGGTGGATGCTGCAGTCCTTTTGGTAAAGATACCTAGTAACAGGTGCATTGCTGATACTGTACTGTGTTGTAAAGGGGTGGATGCTGCAGTCCTTTTGGTAAAGATACCTAGTAACAGGTGCATTGCTGATACTGTACTGTGTTGTAAGGGGTGGATGCTGCAGTCCGTTTGGTAAAGATACCTAGTAACAGGTGCATTGCTGATACTGTACTGTGTTGTAAAGGGGTGGATGCTGCAGTCCTTTTGGTAAAGATACCTAGTAACAGGTGCATTGCTGATACTGTACTGTGTTGTAAAGGGGGTGGATGCTGCAGTCCTTTTGGTAAAGATACCTAGTAACAGGTGCATTGCTGATACTGTACTGTGTTGTAAAGGGGTGGATGCGGCAGTCCTTTGGTAAAGATACCTAGTAACAGGTGCATTGCTGATACTGTACTGTGTTGTAAAGGGGTGGATGCTGCAGTCCTTTTGGTAAAGATACCTAGTAACAGGTGCATTGCTGATACTGTACTGTGTTGTAAAGGGGGTGGATGCTGCAGTCCTTTTGGTAAAGATACCTAGTAACAGGTGCATTGCTGATACTGTACTGTGTTGTAAAGGGGTGGATGCTGCAGTCCTTTTGGTAAAGATACCTAGTAACAGGTGCATTGCTGATACTGTACTGTGTTGTAAAGGGGTGGATGCTGCAGTCCTTTTGGTAAAGATACCTAGTAACAGGTGCATTGCTGATACTGTACTGTGTTGTAAAGGGGGTGGATGCTGCAGTCCTTTTGGTAAAGATACCTAGTAACAGGTGCATTGCTGATACTGTACTGTGTTGTAAAGGGGTGGATGCTGCAGTCCTTTTGGTAAAGCTACCTAGTAACAGGTGCATTGCTGATACTGTACTGTGTTGTAAAGGGGTGGATGCTGCAGTCCTTTGGTAAAGATACCTAGTAACAGGTGCATTGCTGATACTGTACTGTGTTGTAAAGGGGGTGGATGCTGCAGTCCTTTTGGTAAAGATACCTAGTAACAGGTGCATTGCTGATACTGTACTGTGTTGTAAAGGGGGTGGATGCTGCAGTCCTTTTGGTAAAGATACCTAGTAACAGGTGCATTGCTGATACTGTACTGTGTTGTAAAGGGGTGGATGCTGCAGTCCTTTGGTAAAGATACCTAGTAACAGGTGCATTGCTGATACTGTACTGTGTTGTAAAGGGGTGGATGCGGCAGTACTTTTGGTAAAGATACCTAGTAACAGGTGCATTGCTGATACTGTACTGTGTTGTAAAGGGTGGATGCTGCAGTCCTTTTGGTAAAGATACCTAGTAACAGGTGCATTGCTGATACTGTACTGTGTTGTAAAGGGGTGGATGCGGCAGTACTTTTGGTAAAGATACCTAGTAACAGGTGCATTGCTGATACTGTACTGTGTTGTAAAGGGGTGGATGCTGCAGTCCTTTTGGTAAAGATACCTAGTAACAGGTGCATTTCTGATACTGTACTGTGTTGTAAAGGGGGTGGATGCTGCAGTCCTTTTGGTAAAGATACCTAGTAACAGGTGCATTGCTGATACTGTACTGTGTTGTAAAGGGGTGGATGCTGCAGTCCTTTGGTAAAGATACCTAGTAACAGGTGCATTGCTGATACTGTACTGTGTTGTAAAGGGGTGGATGCTGCAGTCCTTTTGGTAAAGATACCTAGTAACAGGTGCATTGCTGATACTGTACTGTGTTGTAAAGGGGGTGGATGCTGCAGTCCTTTGGTAAAGATACCTAGTAACAGGTGCATTGCTGATACTGTACTGTGTTGTAAAGGGGTGGATGCTGCAGTCCTTTGGTAAAGATACCTAGTAACAGGTGCATTGCTGATACTGTACTGTGTTGTAAAGGGGTGGATGCTGCAGTCCTTTTGGTAAAGATACCTAGTAACAGGTGCATTTCTGATACTGTACTGTGTTGTAAAGGGGGGAACCTTCCTTTTAGTGAATACCCTATTAACTTGGGTGCATGCTTGATACTGTACGTGTTGTGTGAGGGGTGGATGCTGCAGTCCTTTTGGTAAAGATACCTAGTAACAGGTGCATTGCTGATACTATACTGTGTTGTAAAGGGGTGGATGCTGCAGTCCTTTTGGTAAAGATACCTAGTAACAGGTGCATTGCTGATACTGTACTGTGTTGTAAAGGGGTGGATGCTGCAGTCCTTTTGGTAAAGATACCTAGTAACAGGTGCATTGCTGATACTGTACTGTGTTGTAAAGGGGTGGATGCTGCAGTCCTTTTGGTAAGATACCTAGTAACAGGTGCATTGCTGATACTGTACTGTGTTGTAAAGGGGTGGATGCTGCAGTCCTTTGGTAAAGATACCTAGTAACAGGTGCATTGCTGATACTGTACTGTGTTGTAAAGGTGGATGCTGCAGTCCCTTTGGTAAAGATACCTAGTAACAGGTGCTTTGCTGTTACTGTACTGTGTTGTAAAGTGTGTGGGTGCTGCAGTCCTTTTGGGAAAGATACCTAGTAACAGGTGCATTGCTGATACTGTACTGTGTTGAAAAGGGGTGGATGCTGCAGTCCTTTGGTAAAGATACCTAGTAACAGGTGCATTGTTGATACTGTACTGTGTTGTAAAGGGGTGGATGCTGCAGTCCTTTTGGTAAAGATACCTAGTAACAGGTGCATTGCTGATACTGTACTGTGTTGTAAAGGGGGTGGATGCTGCAGTCCTTTTGGTAAAGATACCTAGTAACAGGTGCATTGCTGATACTGTACTGTGTTGTAAAGGGGTGGATGCTGCAGTCCTTTGGTAAAGATACCTAGTAACAGGTGCATTGCTGATACTGTACTGTGTTGTAAAGGGGTGGATGCTGCAGTCCTTTTGGTAAAGATACCTAGTAACAGGTGCATTGCTGATACTGTACTGTGTTGTAAAGGGGTGGATGCGGCAGTCCTTTTGGTAAAGATACCTAGTAACAGGTGCATTGCTGATACTGTACTGTGTTGTAAAGGGGTGGATGCTGCAGTCCTTTTGGTAAAGATACCTAGTAACAGGTGCATTGCTGATACTGTACTGTGTTGTAAAGGGGTGGATGCTGCAGTCCTTTTGGTAAAGATACCTAGTAACAGGTGCATTGCTGATACTGTACTGTGTTGTAAAGGAGGTGGATGCTGCAGTCCTTTTGGTAAAGATACCTAGTAACAGGTGCATTGCTGATACTGTACTGTGTTGTAAAGGGGGTGGATGCTGCAGTCCTTTTGGTAAAGATACCTAGTAACTATGAACCTGTTATCAGTTTGCTATCCATTCCCTATTGCAGTATTACTAGCTTATCATTTTTTTATTGCATGCAACAAAGGCAATTTATTCTTCAAGGGTAGCAGGCACTTTATTTGTAGGTTAAACAATGACATATAAAGCAGCAACCTCTTTATTAGTTACAAATTTCTTTAATGTGGATTTTACTACTTCAGAGATTGTGCATATTTTTTACTGATACTGGTGGACTATAGAAGGTTAAGTAGATTTTTTATGATGGAAATGTTCTGAATTGGGCAGTTTTGTCAGTGGTGTATGCATTTTGTTTCATTGTTTAAATTTAAAATGCCCTGTAACAACTGTACTGTATTGTATTGTACAAGGAATATAATGTAATACAGTCAGGAAGGTGTATCAAAGAGCATGTGTATGTTATGTTCGAGGGGCCTATGATTTTGAAGACAGCCCAGAGTTAATATTTATCTGCCACTGGCAAAATGTATTTTCTTTGAATGTGGGTTTCAATGCTGTTTCAATGCATGTGAGTTTCAAGGGCAGAGAAGTTTTAATGTTAGTCTATTTTCATTGTGAGACTGCATTGCTTTGTTTAACAGATATGTATTAGGGTTTGTGCTGTAAAATGCAAAATAAAACATTCAAATGAAATCCTAAATCATCGCAGAAGTAAAGCAGTATGCACATTACAGTGTTTATGGTAAATGGGGCAAAATAACCAAGGAATGGGACATTGGAATGGCTGCAGGGGGAGGCTCCATTCGACCATGATTTTGTGAGGGGGGGGTAGCGAACTCAGACAGCCCTGATTGAACTATACCTCTCAGCTGTCCATATCTTTGCAGAATGAACAGATATTTGCTTCTTATTTTTGGTTTGTTCCTCATAAAATTTGTGGTTTTCTTGCAAATCATTTAGGAATGAAGTCACTAAATGACACATAGTTTCAGACGTCATAACCTTCAGAAAAATGCATGCTAATGCAAGACTGTCTTAAGTTTATACAAGAGCAATTTTTAGTAGTGTTTGTATGTTCCCCCAATATATTTGGCCTTGTCCAGATTTACTGCATTAAGAGGTTGAGAGGTGCAAATCACTGTAGATTAGGAATATCCAAACCTCTCAATTGTCCCCAATTTTGGCTCAAAATGTTGCTCTCCCCTAATAATCCCTCCTCCAAAATGGCAATTTTGGAAGAAAATGTGAAGGGTTTACAATTGTATATAACTAATGATCAGAGTTATAGATTACTTTTATTTCAGAAATGCATGTAGATGCTCTTATTTTGTTAGCTGCTCAAGTTAACAATGTTAATACTAAAAAGGTGTCCCTTTTTGACAGGTATTTTTGCATCACATTTTGGTCCGTTTTTCATAAACTTGTGGTTTTCTGGCAAATTAGTGGCAAGTCATTAAAGATTGAAGTTAGAAAATAATGGCAGACATTTGAGTTTCAGATTTTATACCCTTCAGAAAATTCGTACTAATGCAAGATCTACTACTGTTCTATTATCTAAGTTAATAATGCAATATTTAAAAATTGGCCTTATTTTTGGGCCTGTGTCCCACTTCTAGTTCTATGTATGGCTTTGTCCAGATTTCTTGCTCTGAAGTTGAGAGGTATGAGTCCAAAAGACAGTCACTGCTATATTCAAATCAGCAGCAACAAAAGCGTAGGACTGCCACCAGTTAGTCAGAAAACAGTTTATTCCAAACCACAAAACACGTATTTCATAAATGAAATGAAATACGTGTTTTGTGGTTTGGAATATTTGGAATAAACTGTTTTCTCTTACTATGGAACTGGTGGCAGTACTTTACGCTTGTTGCTGCCTTGGTTGATGTTGAGAGGTATGAGTATTAGAGCCATCATTGTCTGCCAGAGACATTTCAAATTATGACATACTTATTGCACCCCATCCTCCATTGTAGTGGCTCTGGATGTGTCCAAGGAAGGCAAGGAGCAGTTATGCAGTGTAAGTGTGCAGAGCATTCCCCCATCCAGGGTAGATCACAAATACGACCGTGGCTTTTCATCTGTCCTTGATTTTGTAGAATGTTCTGGTTTTCTATCAGATTTTTATACTGTTGATTTATGCTTCTTATTATTCAGGAACTGCATGCTGTCACAGTGCCCTGTTGCTCTGTTTAAGTAGCCATGGTTTAATGAACATCAGGTAAGCTTGTCGGAGATTGTAAGATGCAAGTAAGCTTTAGTAAGCATATTGTTAAAGAATTACCAGCATTGAAAGCCTTTTCGTTGTTGCCATGCAGAGAATATTTACATAACTAGATAATGTATAATTCTTGGGTATTGAAATGCATATGACAGTATTTGTAATAAAAGGACAGGATTACAGTTTTTTCAGAAGCTCATTACATTTTATTGGAGACCAGTGTCTTATAGCAGTGTCGGTGTGTTAGTACACTTGTAGTTGGGTGGCTTTAATGGTATATGGTAAATAAGCATTGCTACCTTACTTAAAAGCCAAGCCCTGCACCAACTAGGTAAGCTCCACACTGAAGTCAAAACACAATAGCTCTGGTGGGTAAATGTACTCTGTAGTAATCAAAAAAGGCAAATGTTTGAAATAACTACAGCTTACGTGCAAACACAATAAGTAGTGATGAAACAATGCTCTGCTAAAAATGCTTTAATGCTCCACATTGCTGAGCTGCAGATCAGTTATTATCACTGGCTACCAGGATTTCACCCACTTCAGATCAAGCACGGTGCTGTTCAGTGCAACCTTCCCAGAACTAATTCAAGTCTGACCAGAATTATTTTGTGTGTGTGTGTGTGTGTGTGTGTGTGTGTGTGTGTGTGTGTGTGTGTGTGTGTGTGAGGGAGGTAGCATACCCCTCAGCTGTCCAGGTTTTTGCAGAATGTCCAAATTTTCGCCCCATATTCCTCCTAAAAAGGATTGAAGTTGATAAATAATGAGACATTTCAGTTTTAGATGTCATATCATTTAGAAAAATGCATACTAACACAAATCCTGTTACTCTTGCAATTTTCTAAGTTTATGAGAGCCATATTTATAATCTGCCCCTATTTATTTTAGGCTTTGTCCAGATTTCTTGCACTAAGGTTGAGGCCTTGAGGGGTATGGTATGTTTGTAAGGGAGAGAGAAAGTGAAATGCCCAAGTTAGAGTTAGCAGGTGGAATTTATTTTCAAGTGCATTTTCAAGGAACTGTGAGTTTTAAGGGAAGCGAAGTTTACTGCTGCTCATGCCAAGTCTGTTTACAATGTGCAACTGTTTTGTTTAGCAAATGGTATCTCTATTGTGGTATAAAGTTTTAAAGCTATGTTAGTAGCACCACAAGTAGAATACTTGCATCTTAATGTAGAGGCTTGAGGTTCTATTCCTACAGCATGTACATTCGTATGCTGCAGTCCTGAGGATGTCCTCCTTTGGATGAGATGCCTAATAACTATGAACCTGTTTTTCAGCTTGCCATCCATTTTCTATTGCAATATACCAGCTTACCATTTTTTTTTTCATTTAACATAGGCAATTTATTCTTTGACTGCAGCATGCACTAAATTTGTAGATGAAACACTGAAATATACAGTTGTTTTCTAGCAACATCTTCATTAGTTTCATATATCTTTAATGTGGAATTATTCAGATTACTTTTACTTCGGCAGAGACACTCAAACAAGTGTTGCTGTATAATACAAGGGATATAATTCAATTATATATTATAATTAATACAATCAGATAAATCAAAACTCTTGCATGGCCCTAACAGTGTGCAAGGAGCCTATTGCTTGAAAACAGTTCAACGGTAAATAACCTGCCACTGGCCAGATGCATTTTCTTTGAATATGGGTTTCAATGCTGTTTCATTGAATGTGAGTTTCAAAAGTAGAGAAGCTTTAATGCCAAGTCTGTTTTCATTGTAAGACTATTGCTTTGTTTAGGTTTAGTAAATGTCTCAGTGTTTGGGCTATAATGTTTGAAATAAAAGTTTTAAATTAAATCCAACTGCCTGTAATCATTGTAGAACTAAAGCATAAAACAGTATGCACACAGATTTGAACAGTGTCTACGGCAAATGGGGAGAAATAGCCAAGTAATGGGACACTGGAATGGCTGTGTGGGCGGGGCTTGGTGTGGGTGGACTTGGGCGGGGCTGTGTTGGCAGGGGGCGGGGAGAGCTATGTGGGTGGGGCTCTGGGTTTGCACCCCCCTGCAAAAAATCCTGCGGGCTCCCTTGCGTCCAGTATCCACTCTTCGGCCACAGATCGGAAAGTGGCCAGCCTCTTTAAACGACAATTCAGTCGGAGGTCTTTTCACCCAAGAAGAACCATTTCGCTAACTTCTCCTGCGCAGTATTTGACCACCGGTAGACTCTGATCTGCAGCTGTCCGAGGGAATTCCGGCTAAGATGGACCAAACTGGTAAATAAATTTAAGAATTCAGTACACAGGAGGTTCAGGATCAAAAAGTTTACTAGTGTACACCAGGAGGCAAAAAACGTACAAGTACAGAATTTTGTCTGACATGAAACAGGAAGCACACAATTTTATATAGGTTTAACATTCAAGCTGTGCCCACCTTACTGACGTGGTATGTCACAGGGCATCTACATCACTTTAGCTTACAGTCCTCTATTCATAAAACTGCTGATGCTGTATATTTTAAAAAAAAAGTTTTCCTCTGGTAACAATACAGCCTTGCTAACCACCTGGTCAGACATAATGTCTTTCTGTAAAGTTACTTCTTCAAGGTTTCATATCAGTTCGAATACAATGGTGGATTCAGTCTTTTAATACACATCTTTGTTCACTGTAACACTTTCCCACCAGCTGCATGCTATCTCAGTAACACATATACAAGGCCAAATCATCCCAGCAGGAAAGAGCAGAAGATTTCATTATTTCACACATTTAATTTCCTGACCCAGCAGATAATCACTTGTGAAAAGCATAAACATTAAAACTTGCTAAGCTAGCATCTGCCAGGGTCAAAGGTCAGCTTGCTTCAAGCCACACTGCAGTTTCAAAACTACTTTACATTTACACATGAATGTATCCTTTCTGTTATATGATTAATAGAATAAAATGCATTATATACTACTTTGCTTTTAAACTCTCATTTCTCATATATTCAAATACACAGTTTTCTAACAGTATGTACCAGGGTTTGTTTGATTTGTCTACTATTAAATTTTTTTTAACAGATTAAATTCATTTGTTAATATAGCCATTGTTAATTCTTTCCAGTTGGCAAAATAATTTGGGTTTATCCAGTCTATCGTAGTTTTAAGCACAGATGCTTTTTTATATGTTCCTATTTCTGGGAAGTTCAATCCTCTTTGTTTCCATGGTCTAATGTGATGAGTTAGAGCAACTCTATTCATTTTGGGATACCATAAAAATTTTATTAAACATGAGTTTATTTCTTTAAGAATGCATCTTTCAGGAATTAACTGTATTGCTAATGCTACATATAGTATTTTTAGCAATAAGACCATTTTTATTAATTGCAATCTGTCTTCAAATGTTAATATAATTTTGTTCCACTTTTCTATATTTTTTATTGTTTCCATAATGTTTTTATAATTTATTAATATTGTTTTGTTTATATTTTTGCATAACACTATTCCTAAATAATTTAGCGTAAGTTCTTGTTTTCCTATAATGGATTTATCTGTAACTTGTAGTTCTTTTTTCTTATTTTAAAAATATAAATTTTGATTTTGATCTATTAAAGTATAGTCCTGAAATCTTATAAAATGTCTCCATTACTTCTTTTAGATCTCCTAATGACTCTCTGGAATTTGATAGGGTTAATAAAATATCATCAGCAAAAAACATTACTTTAGATATGTACTCGTCATAGACTTCTATTCCTTTTATTAGGTTCATAGGTTCATACTAGGCTATCTGCCCTGGGGCAATTATAAGCCTAGCCTGATTCTATATGGCTTACGCCATCCCTTGATTTGAGTATACTGTGCCCTTTTTAAGGTTTAGTTTACTGTGCCTCTGTCTAATAGTGACACAGGAGTACTCCCTGGGACAATCTTGGATTATTGCGTATTATTTCTGCAAGTAATTCTATAGCCAAAGTAAAGGGCATCCTTGTTTAGTAATATTTCTTATATGGCTAGATTCTAATGTGAAAGGACCTAATTTAAAGTAGGCTAAGTTATTAATATGTACGTTTTTTAGTAATAAGATGAAGGGAGGAGTTCATTCAAATAATGCTAAAGTTTTAAATAGATATTCCTACAGGTGTTTCTCTGTCTTCTTTATTCACATAATTTATATACAAGTATCCATTTAATAGTATCATGTGTGTGCCTGTTATATAAAAATCCAGTTTGATCATTATTGTCTTTGAAAGTGGGATTTTCATTCTGTTAGCTAGTATTGACATGAACATTTTGTAATCATTATTCGGCAATGATATAGGTCTGTATGAGATGCAAAGGTCTGATGGTTTATTATCTTTTAGAATTGGTGTTATGAGAGAATATTTCCATGAAGGTGGTATTTTTGCTTCTGACTGGACTTCTAGCAAAATTTTATGAAAAAGGGAGATTACTGTTGAAGGGAAGAGTTTGTAAATTTCTGTAATTATACCATCTATCCCTGGAGCTCTGTTAGATTTCCTTTCTTTAATCTTGTCAACAATTTCTTTGTAGGATATATTTTTTTGTAGGTCTAGTTTTAAGTTTCCGGGAATTTTTTTTTATATTGATAAGGTTTGTATCTACGTTTATTTGGTTGGTATTCAAATCTTCTTTTTTGAAGTGTTCCATATAATGGAACCAAAATGCTTTAAGGATGTCTCCTATATCTGATACTTTTTTCCTTTTCTTTTCATAATATATACTACTAATGTTATTTGCTTTAGATTGTATTTTAATTCTTGCAAATAAGTTATGTAGATATCTGGGTGAGGTGGCTAATGAATTTATTTTTAATTTTTCCAAGGCTAGACAAGTTTTGTGTGTTATAGTTTTATTTAAGTCCCCTATTTCTTTTTTGACTTCTGGACAATTCAGATTTGTTTTAGATTTTGCTGTCAAGAGTCTGGTTTGCAAGTCTAATGATTCAAATTCCCACTCTCTAACTTTGTTTTTGTACAAGCTAAGGGTCTTACCAAATAAATACACTTTTAATGAGTCCCAAACCATGACTCTACTGACTTCTGTTGTATTTATAATTTCAAGAAATAATTGTAGTTCTGACAACATTCAGGGTCTGAATTCTTAAATTTTTGTGATATATGATGGAATTCTAGTTGAGAGGATTAAAGGTTTAAACTCAGTTTGGAGCTTCATTATCAGAGAGTCATGATCTGAGAAGGGGCATGGAACTATTGAGAAGTTGAGGAGTTTTGGTTGTAAGTCTTGAACTATGAATAATTTACCTATTCTGGTTTGTGTTCCAAATCTATGGTCTTTATGGGAAAATAAGAAGGATTTATCATTTTTTACTTTAAAAGTGTAAATTAAATGAAATTAATCAATCCATTATTTTAAGGATTTTCAAATAGTTGCTATGCGAAAATACTACTTGGTGGTTTCAGTAGCTTCTAAGGTACAATTAAAGTCTCCTTCCAGTATAAGATTTCCTTTATAATTGTTGGAAATAAAATCTAGGTGTTTTTTAGCCATTCCTGCTCCATTTCCTAGGAACCAGTATAGATTAGCTAAGGTCCATATTCTGTTATTAAATTTAATTATAAAAAATGCTAGTAGACCTTCTTTGTCTTCATATTTATAAATAACTTTTAGAGTGATTATGTTTTTCTTCCAGAGAATTGATACTCCTTTTGTTTTTGTTCTATAGGAGGATTGAGTTAAGACTGTATAGTCCTTGGGGTTCCAAATAAAGCTATTATTAGTCTTAAAATGCATCTCCTAGAGAAATACTACTTGTGCCTTATTTAGATTTAAATATTTTAGTAAGTTTGATCTTTTATTTGCATTATTTAAGCCATTAGTATTTAATGATAAGAATGTTAAATCCATTTCAAGTTATTGCTGGAAGAAACTTTCTGCTTCTTTTTTTTAATTTTGATTATAATAGTTATACCATATTCTCTGATAACATTGGATGTTATTTTTATGTGTGTAAGCATGGGAGTGTAATTTAATGCTCTTCTTTAAATATAAGTAGGGTAAAAATCTGGTCAGGCTTTAAAAAAAAGTAATTCTATAAAACATTAATTCTAAAGTATCAAATACAAGTAAATGTGAATTTCCCATTAAACATGGAATGAAAGTCATTCCTAATCCAATATATAAAGATAGATCTGTTGGATTATCAGTCATACCTTTAACCAACAATATCAACTGAGCTCCATATGTTAAATTATTATATGGAGAATTTTCGTAAAAGAGATATGAAATTCTATATTATTCTATTATTGTTCTATAGTATTTTATATATCAGGATGGAATATTAGTACTGTAAACAATTATTATGTTGACTTAGAAAATATCCAATATTTAGTTACCCTTAAGAGATCCCAAACTTCAGATATGTCATTTTGGATAAATTAAATGCAACAGAGGAGCATACACTAAATAAGCCAACAACAAATAGATTATTAGTAAAATAATTTGACTACAAGGACTCTACAGGAGACAATGAGTGATTACCAATGAAATATGAATTTAATGTAGGTGTACTGTCTTCTTTACTTTCCCACTTTTCAGCTCACTAACTTCAACTTACACTTATGAAAAGACATGGCTTATCAGTGGTATCCTGACTCAGAGTAGAGGCACCCTACATTCTATTGTGCAGTGCTTTTACATATTTATAGATTTACAAAGCAGAGTCTAAGAATGAACTATGATCACCCTGACAACTCCCATACTGCGTAGGACACCTCCTGCTTCCAGAATGGGTAATCACATCAGGTCTAGAAAGAATGTGAAGGTACCTATATTGTAATCAAGACTTACCTTAGGTAAATATTAATCAAATAGTATTAAGAGCATCGTATAGAGTTCTCAGGGCAGTTGGAATACTCTTAAGCCTCTCCTCCCTTGACCAAAAACAGAGATTTCCCTTTCTTTCCCTTGTTTTAAATCAGTACTAATAAAAGAAATTCAGCAAAAACATAGGTAAACAGATATAACATTCAGTAGTCCATCTTGTACATGACTCGCAATTCATTAAACAAGTCAGTCAGTGACTAACATCACTTTAATAAACAATATAAAGACGAATTAGAAATAATTTCCTAGCTCTTTAAATTTTCTGATAAAGCAAAAAGTTAAAAATAAGCTATTTTAACTAAAAGTATAAACCATTTCAGTTTTTCCTTGCATGTATACATTCTACTTATATTGTTGTGTCAATCGCTATCTTTGAAATCTGTACAATACTTCACTTCTTCAAATCATTCCTTTTTCAATTCAGGTTTTGTTTTGTCAAAACAGCAACACTATTTCAAGGGCACAAGTAATATTTAGACTGATGTTTCAAATAAATAACTTGTCAGTTGCCAATTGAGTTAGTTTAGAATGTATGGTTAGTGCAAATATAGCATGTTGCAAAAATAATATGTATTTTTTCGTGTGCTTTAGAGACTGTCATATGCAAGTGACATATATACTTTAGCATATATAGAACAGATAGCTTATGGATTCAGGTCGTTAAAGTAAATTATGCTTATTAATCAGGCAGTTTCATTTAAATTCACAAGTAATTTGAGGACATTTCAGTTGAGTTTCCAGGAATGTGTAGTCCAATGTGAGTAATTGAGTCCACTTTTCTTCATAAACATATGTTACAATTCATTAAACTAAGCAAAGTCTAACATTTGTCTAATAATCATTATAAAGACAAAGAATAGTAATTTCCTAGCTCTTCAAACTTTCTGATATCACAAAATGTTGACAGTAAGCTATTTTAACTGGAAGACTAAAACATTCCAATACGTCCTTGTGAATATATATTTTTACTTTTACTGTAGTGTCAATAACTGTCTTTGAAATCTATGCATTACTTCACTTCTTTCAAGTCATTAGTTTTACAGTTCAGATTATATTTTGTCAAAATGTCAATAGCATTTCAAGGGTACATGTTAGATTTAAATTGATATTTTAAATTAATAGCTATCAGTTACCAAGTGAGTTTGTACAGAGTGTGAGGTAATTGCAAATATAATATGTTGCAAAAAGTAATGTGTATCTTTTCATGTGCTCTAGAGACTGACAATTTCAAGTAACATATAAAATGTAACCTTTACAGTGCAGACAGCTTGTGAAATCAGCATGTTAAAGTGAGTAATACTTTTTAATCAAGCAGCTACATTTCGGTGCACATGTATTTGCGAACATTTCAGTTGTGTTTCCAGGAATATGTAATCCTATGAGGATAAATCATAAAATATTTACAAATAATCCTATTATGTATTTATTTTACCTTGTTTAGGTTGTTTTTCATTTTAATAACTAAACAACATTACTTTTTCTTATTATTTGTTATCTGTGAGGGTAAATGCAATTTGCAGATTCACAGTGTCCTTAGAAACTGCAGCAATTGTTTACTGTTGCTATGGCAATGCAAATAGAATGTGAAAAAAGCTTCACTTCTCTTAACCAGCAGTACGTTTTTCCCTCCTTTTTTATGTATTTGTTAATACTAAAAGGAAATAACTCAAAGGACCTTTGTACATGAATGGAACATTTCAGAATTAATCACGAACATGTCTCCAATCCCAATAAGCATAACAGTGGTTATCATTAATCTAATAAATATTGTAATAACAATTAATTAAGTTCACTATTCCAAGTAGTCTACCTTAGAACTAGCAAAATCGATCCAAGCAGTCAAAAACCATTTGGCAACTTGCCCTATTAGTAGTTTTTATGTAGAATTTTACTAGACTATATTATAACATTTTTTATATGTATGCTCATGCATAGTTCTCAGAGGGCATTTAGGCTCCTAGCTTCAGCCTTTTTATAGGGCCAGCTCAGCTTTGAGAAACTATGCTCATTATTTTGAGCTTCCTCTTTAGCCTTCTGTTAGCTATGCTAAACTCCTTGAGGTGTACCTGTATCTCTCATCCATTGGTCATCTCCCCTCTTTTGGTCAAAGACACAGGTCCTCCTGAACAACATAAACCTGCCTCACATAAACCAGGATTTTGTTCCACAGCATAGGGGCATAGGGAGTCTTGAATCTATGAATTCTAGCCTCCATGTTTCCTGTCGCAGTTTAAGTTAATAAAGTCTGTCTGTGCCTCTCTGGATTTTTTTTTTTTGAGATGTGAGATGAAATTCAAATTTCTGCTATTGACATAGCTTGTATGTATGTCAGGTAGTCACCAAGCAGGCAAAAGGTAAGCAACTATGAATAGGAGGAGTTCTGTTGGCAACTGGCAGCAGATTTTTTGAGAGACCCTTCCTTTTGGTGAAGTTTTTTTGTGCTCCTTCCAGCTGCTGCAAGTGGGGTCAGATACATCTGAATGGGGCATTGTTGTAATTCCATCCATGTTGGATGTGATGATGAGAGAGGGAGACTATGACTTTGATCTCTAGATGAATCCTCTCTCTTCATGGGGCAATGGGCAGAAGGTCTTACTATCCTTTTAGCAATATGAGCAAGGAAAATGAAATGAATGTCAACTGTGTGGGTTCCAAGGTCCCCACTACTTCTTTCTGTGTTTAGGGATTTGCAATGGTATATAGGGGTATAGGGGTAACCTTTTTTTCCCAAAGGGTATGACTATGCATTTCTTGGCATTTAACTTAAGGCCATGGCTCTGGCACCAGTTATCCATTTCTGTGAGACCCTTCTGAAGGATATCTGTGTCGGATGTGTTTTCAACTACGGCACCCAGTCCAGTTTCATGTCATGTCTTTGTTCTCCCCTCCCTCCCCTTGTTTGTTTTGTTGTACTTCAGAAAAGTAGATGCCAAACAAGAGTGGGCCCAGGACTGAGCCCTGTGGGACACCACTTGTGACAGGCTTTGTTTACAAACTATTGTAATATAATTGTTTGATTATTGACATGTTTTGATTAACTGGGAGGAAGTGATATAGATTCTAGTAGTAAGCTGATTGGACAGACACAGTATTTTAAACTTGGGAAGCCAGGAATTATTAGTTCTGAAGAAGTCAAACATTTGAAGAAAGCGCTTAACTTCTTGTTTCTACATTTTATTTGGTTGAATTTTTCATTTTATCCTTGTATCCTGTGCTTATTTTATGTGTATTAGCCTCATTTTGGGGTACAACGTGTGCTGTGATTTTTATAAAGCTTTTTTACATCAACTAAGGCTCCGTCTTGTTGGTAAAGTTGCCCTGCATCTGCATTTCTACCTTAAAACTAGATTATTTTAGACTATTATTTATCTATATATAGATAGTGAGTTATTAAATATATACAGACTATATTAGTATAGTAAATAGAGAATTTAGAAAGGGAGACAAGATGCAGTTAAAATAAATAATGAGAAAAGAGAAAAGAGAGAAAGAAAAGAGAAAATAAAGAGAAAATTCACATATACTATGTATGCTGATTTGCAGTATAAATATTGTATGTGCTATATAACCCTCCTTCTGTGGAAGAAAAGTACCCTGTTTTACATACCTGAGGTAATGTGAAAACTCTCATGTGTCATCTATTTTCAAAAAATATAGATAAAGATTCCAGTAGTTAGTTACCTTTATTTTTAAAATTCCAAGCAGTAAAATTGGTCCTTTAAAGTAATGTTAAAACAATTCATATCATAGTAGATGCTTTGAGAGATTTGGCTGTAACAGTATCGGTCTTTTGCTTTTTCTTTTTGACATCTGTCCAGATATTTGTTTCTTTTGTTCTCTTGACAGAAGGTGACATCCAATCCATATCCTCTGGTAAAGTAATCACATTATTAGTTTTAATAAATGAAGAGGCTTCCTCTAAGTCAATAAAAGTCCTCATCTCATTGTCATACAGTATTCCTATCTTAGCTGGATATGCAACTTGTGCCTTGATGTTATTTTGTTTCAGAAACTTTATCATTGGCCACACTTTTTTCCTTTGTTCCATTATTCTAGATGAATAGTCCTTATCAAATCTTATCAGGCTCTGATTATATTTTAGAGGTGTCTTCCTCCAAGCAGATCTTAAAATCAGTTCCTTGTCCAAGTATGAAAGAAATTTGATAATTATTGACCTAGGGGGAGATTTTGAGTTCGTGACAGGTTTCCCAAGAGCTCTGTGTGCCCTTTCAATGCCAAAGGAAAGTCCTTCTTTTAAATTTCTCCTCTTCCTATTTTCCAAATCATCTACTTTATTAACCAACCAAGTGGTTTGTTTAAGAAGCAGTTCTTTCTGTGTTTCCTCTTCCTTAAGTCTGCTTTCTAAGTAATTTAGAGAAACTTCTATTCCTGTTATCCTTGTCTGGTGTTGTTGTAGCATTTTTTTGAGGGTGTCAGCCTGTTTTTGACTGCTTGTTTTAAGATTTTCTAGGTTCTCTTTAAAATTATCCATCTTCAAAGAGAACTCCTGCAGGTTAGATGCCATCTGTTGTAACTCCTTATTTAAGGCAGCATCCTGGTGAGAATTCTTTGAGTTGCTCATTTTAACAAGTGAATATATCTCCAAGCTTTTTGACAGGAAATTACTTGTAAAACTTTACCAAAGTTTGTAATTGCATAAATTAGTCCTTTATCTATAAAATTTTATACTTTGAATAAAAAATATATATATATTTTTTTTCCTGTCTTATTTAACTAGTTATATGGAGCTCTAAAATACTGCTGCTTTCAGTTAGCCAATCAGGTTCCACCCCCCCCCCCCACATTCCTGTCTTGTACTTTCATTTCTTTACTCCCATATTGCCTTGCTGCCTTCAAACAGTATCAGCCATGTGTTTGGTGCAATCTTTTCTTTCACTTTTAACTGCTTTACCATCTCCTGCAAGCCTTAGTGGTGTTTATGAGCCATTATTTCAGTGGTTTTAGTACTTTACCAGATTAATGTAATTTTTTATCTTTATATAATATACAATATTGAATTTTTCTTTTTTTGAAATCTGCCTTAGTAACAGTATTCCATCTCAGGTATTTGTATTCATCTGTACTGTCATGATTTCTAGCACTACATTTAATGTTTATTTTTGATTGCATCTATCTAGGATTAATTCTGGGATATTTGTGAGTTTGCTGTTTCTGGTATCTGTACAATAACCTGCCTAGCAGATAAACCTCAGACAGTATTACTGTTGTTTGTCTTTTGAATTTTCCTGGTTAGGGGTCACCACAGCGGAACTCCAGTCCGCTAATGATTGGCAGTTGTTTTTTATGGTGTCAAGTTGCCAGCCTGACTCCCAACCTTCAACGAAGGCACTCCCATTCAACGCATGTCTTTCGAATGCCCACTCGACCACGGGGAGGACATGCAGACTCCACACAGAAGGCACTCCCAACCCAAGCCAAGAATCGAACGGGAGAACCTCTTGCTGTGAGGCAACAATGCTACCTCTGCAGCAGTATAAACTGTTTTATCAGTTTAGAGGTGTGGCTTATTAAATGTTGATTTTGCTACATGAATCACTATAGTATGGTGATATTAATGATCTGTTCTAGTTGTCTGTACTGATTGTAAAGGCACTGCAAACTTAACTGGCTGATGGTTGCATTTGTTGCATTTCTCTGCCTATAGCTTGTGTCTCGTCACAACTTTGTTAGCTTATACAGTATTAGCACTTTTAGGAAATGCATGTTATAAAAACATTTTATTCTAGCAACTTTCTAAGATATACATGTAATATTTCAATTGTGTCCCTGGTGTTGGGCCTTTGATCCCCCCATATATTTTGGCTTTTTCCAGATGTCTTGTGCTACAAAGTTGAGAAATATGGCTGAATGTCACAAGCATTTTATAAGAAAGTGTCAAGTGCATTTTACAAGGAGCTGAGAGCTTTAGGGGAAGAGACATTTAGTGCTGCTTATATGCCAAGTCTGTTTACCATGTGCAACTGTTGTTTAGCAAATTATATCACTTGTATTGTGCTAAAGTATTTGAAAGCATTAGTAGCACAGCAGAGAGTATATGTGTTTTTAATACAGAAGGCTGTGGGTTCTATTCCCACACCATGCAGCTCGAGTGCTGGTATTACAATGCCTTTTTGATTGCTGATTACTTGTTGCATTTTAAAGGAGGATATGGTTCTGCACTCCTGAGTGTGGCCTCCTTTGTATGGGATGCCTATTAACTATAAACTTGTCAGTTTGTCAGTCATTCCGTATTGCAATATTACCAGCTTACCAATTTTTTTTTTTTTTTTATGTAACATCAGCAATTTAATTCTTCAAGGGTAAAAGGCACTGAATTTGTAGATGAAAGACTGAAATGTAAAGTGCTTTGCCAGTAGCAACCTCTTAAAGTTCTTTTTAATGTGGAATTATTCAGATGATTTTTACTTCTGCAGAGATTATGCATATTGACTGATATTGGTGGATTGTAATAGACTGTCCTTTTATGTTTGAAATTTTCTGAAATTAGTAGTTTTGTCATTATTGGTTCATGCATTTTGTTTCATTGCTGAAAGAATGTTCAAAACTAGAAATTTAAAACACATTCTAACAAGTGGTGCCGCATTATACAAGGGATATAATTTAATCCAATCAGGAAGGTGATTCAAGGAAAACATATATATATATGCATGGCCTTAAAAATGTGTGCAAGGAGCCTATGGTTTGAAAATGGCCAAAGATAAACATAATCCTCCACTGGACAGATGCATTTTGTTTGAATGTGAGTTTTAATGCCATTTCAATGAGTTTCAAGGCAGAGAAGTTTACTGGTCATACTAAGTCTATTGTCATTTTGAGACTGTATTGTTTGTTTAGCAAACGGCTATCAGTGTTAGTGCTATTTTATTTCAATATCTGTAATCATTGTAGAAGTGAATAAGAAAGCAGTTTTCAACAGGTTTGAGCAGTGTTTATGGTAACTGTGTAGAAATAGTCAAGCCATGAACACTGGAATGGCTAGGGCTGCTTTGAAAAGGGTAGGGGGTTGCTGCAAAAGGGACTGATCTGGGGGGCCCGATGCCAATTGACAGGAATTGCAGTATATGAACCATTCAAAAGCTGTGTAGCAGAGCCAAAGCTGTTCAAGGCATAACAGTGGGTTCGTTTATGGTTGATTGTGCAGTGTTCCACATAATCAGGAGCTCTTGGCTTCTCTTTTATGTTTTAAATGTTTGTGAACTCACAGATATGATCGCAAAAATCCACACAAAATGTATGTTTTATTTTGTGAGGGGGAGGGGTGGCAAACTCAAAAACCGCACTGCGCGGCACAAAGTCTAGCTGTGTCAATGGGGCCACCTAGGTGCTAATTGGTAAAGTCAGCTGTTAGCAATAAATAACTGCAATGACTCGAGAAATCCAGATCAGCTTTTGAGCTGACAGTGCAGGTTTTCTACATTTGAAAAGCAAGTACAGAGTTGTTTACTGGGCCGTTCCCATGCCGCAAATAAGCGACAATTTTTTCTCTTTCAGATGACAAGAATGTAAGATCCAGTGTCTTTCCTTGTATTTTGTGATATGCTTTTGTAAAATGTTTGACTTTAGTGCTTGTGCATACCTGGAGACATTGCTGAAGGGGTTGCTTGGGTGAAATGTTTCATTTTAGTGCTTTTGCATTTCATGACACATTATACTTCCTTTATTCACTGATATAAAAGCCACCTTAAGAGAAGTTGAATAAGAATGTATTAGACTGTTGGATATTATAATGATGTGCATTATTGTAAAACTTCACTTTTAAATGAATTGAAGATTCAAGTTGTTGAAAATAATAAGTTGCTTGATCATTTACTGTGTGAGTAAATGTATTTTCAGCTACTAATATAACTGCAGACATTCTGCCCAGCTTCTCTAAGGAGGATTTATGTGATTTCTTTCCTGGGCCAGAGCACTTTTTCAGAAGGCGAACCATTCGGAGACTTATTCATGATGAAAGTGAGGTAATCACATTTTTGACAAATTTTCAAATGGGACAACCTTTAATATAACCATGCAGTATATTCTGTTATCAAATAATCATTTCATGACCATTATACATTTAAAGACTGTTTTTTTTTTTTTTTTTTTTATGTTTTGTTGTTCTTACAGTGAGTGTTCTTTTCCTTATAGTTATGTTGTTCTTACAGTCAGTGTTCTTTTCCTTATAGTTACCATTAAATATATGTTTCTCATGTACAGGCCAAAGAATCAGACTTGTGTAGACCAGTCTCCTCCTTTGGGACCTATGATTTCAGCTCCTCTTTTCAGAGGAGGTTACTAGGCTAACAGCCCCAGGGCCCTTACAAGCCTAGCCAAGTTCAACCCATGTTCCCAAGAAATTACTAGGGTAGCTGCCCTTGTGGGCCATTTTAAGCTTGGTGAATTTCCCTTAGTGAGAATCAAACCTTGTACCTTTTGTCTGGGAGGTTAACACCTTAACAAGTACACCACTAGCCTTTCTGTCTTAGCCCTTATCCATCTCCATCGACCCAAAATTCTCCAAAGCCAAGAGACCAACATGGTATCAACAAAATTTTACAACTTCTAAGCCCGGAGTATGTCTTATACACAGATACAGAGTTGGAGCAGTCAGGAAACATCTTTTTTGAAAAGTAGTGTGCTGGACAAGGAGGAGACTACACCCTTTCCAAAGATCTTCATTGTTTATTAATCAGAAATACAGTGACAAGCATGATTTCCATTAAGAGAGCATCTGGGGATGCCTTCCAGTACCCATGCAGCTGCGAACTTACTGTTATGGCAAACATTTCATAGAGTACTACCCAATGCTGCAGGACCAATCTGCACTCAGTGGAGCTCAGTAGGTATGACAATAGTTGCTATTCATGTTTCCAAATACAACACTGTATACTTGCCCACCAAAGTATAAACATCTGACACAGATGTTAGGAGGTGTTTTATATGTAAATCAGGCCAGCATGTGTCTGTATCTATTAATTTCTGGATTCAATTTTATTAAATGAGAATTGTAACACTAACAATTTTGTTTGTCTGTTTCTTGTTAGGAATCCGTGAAGAAGCAGCTGTTGAAAATGGTTCAGAATATGATGACCCTCAAAAAGAAGAAGGGAGTGACTCCTTCAAGGAAGATACCATGACACCTTAAATTTCAAAGCAGCCAGGAGATGTCCAAAGATGAGACTGATGACTGTCCCACCTCTGTGATAGATATATTACCAGAATGTGGCATCACAGAGCTTGACCAGTTGGATGGTAAGAACACAAATTTGTATAAATGCAACTTCTACAAAAAAAATGAAATTTCACAGTATGTGTTAATTGCAATTACAGATAGTGTAAAGAAACATGCAAGACATTATACAACTCTATAGAAGATGTACAAAAGAAAGGTCAGACCCAATAAGAAGGATGTTTCACAGCTCCTGGACCTTGAATTCAAAGCAAGACATGCCTTCATTGACTCTGATGTTACTAAGGGGCGGGACAAGCCTACCAAGATTCATCAAGCATATCCTTGCTTCAGGGAACTGGATCATGTAAGCAAATGTGTTCATTTTAAGTAGACCTATATATAACCAAATTCTAAATGAGATATGGAGTAGCAATATCAGCTGAGTCACAATAATGAATGCAGAATGAAAGATGCAAAATGCATTATTTTTGAATACCCACAAAAATATTAAAAATGTTGATCATTTCTGGCTAATCCTTACTTACCCAGCTATAACTTTTATATATGTTTGACATTGATCTCTCTCTCTCCCTCTCTGTCTCTCTCTGTAGCTGTATGTGTATAGGTTCATAGGTTCATAAGTAGGTATTAGGCCCTTGGGCTTATATAAGCCTAGCCAAACAGGTACCCTGGCTTTTGCCACCCAATAAAATTATTTTCCTGTGCCCCTGTCAAGCAGAGCCACAAAAGTGATCCCCAGGGTGAATTTCCATGGGTCTAATGTCAGCTTATGGATTAGCTCTGACAGATCCTTGCTTGAGGGAACTCCTGTTTAACTGATCTGCAGACCTGATGGGGGACCTTTAATGAGAAGGCACAGTTTTATGCAGTATTCAGAAAGCTCATGAAGCCATCGTTGCTGGACAACGGTAATTATTAGCCCTTATTTGTTTCTATGTTCTTATTTGCTTCTGCAAACTTGGGCTTATCAAATGTAAAATAAAAATAAATAAATAAAATAAATAAAATACTGTAGGTAACATTCTGAGTATGGATAATAAGTACCTCATACTACAGTTGCCAAACATATGGAAAGTATCAATTTGATCACGTATTTCAATTCATTTTTTCATGGCATCTACTATACAACACGCACTTCCACTTCAGTCTTGACTATTGAGAGTGGGCTACCACCACACAATAATTACCTCAAACCTATCAAAAAATTTAACTCTGCATAGGTCTCAAACTGTTTCTTTATCACTGAAAAGATTTTACTGCATGCAAGCAAAACTCCAGTGTAAATACACTTTGATTTTGATATACTGTGTTAAGTATAGAAAATGGTATTGAATTTCAATACTTTTGGCATTGTATAAAAATGTAAAATTTTATGTATCATGGCATCACAACCTGCTAAGTGTATACAAAAAATCTGAACTACCCTGTGGTTTTGAAAACAACTAGTCACAGTAAATCAGATGTCAAATTTTATTTTTAACAGTGAAGCACTCAGTTGCCTTGATGAAGACTTTGCCAGAAAGGTTCCCCTCTCCTGTGGCTTCACCCAAGATGTTACATGCAAGTGAGGCTATGCTTCACATCCTTGAGGTAAGAAATGTGTGAATTTTTGATAATTTATATATTCAGCATAAATTACAATGAATCGTTTTTGCGGTCATAATATTTTTATTTTTTTTCTTTGTTTTGGTCTGTGTGAAGATCCCCACACCTTTCTTCAGACAAGGCCATTCTTCAGCCCTGTCATGATTGTCTGCAAAACCAACTGCTTACTGGCCATTGGAACCATGCCTTTGATAACCTTCCAAACAGAAGATATTTATGAAAGTGTGATGTATCTCATGACACGTTATTACACCTTTCACCTTATATATCCTAAGTGCATTGTGACACTTCTCTTTGTGCTGCAAACATAAGTACTGTCAGATGTCATCCATGACCATGACACGGCCTATTCATATAGAAAAGTTATGGCTGAGTGGAAAAAGTTCCTTGCTGAGTAGAAATGCACAGAACCTGTTTTTATTTCCAGTTGCTATTGTGTCCTTTGTAGTGTAAGACATAACAAGCTTCAAATTTGATTTCATCTTTAATTGTTTGGCAGGGTTTTGGTTTAGTTTGCTGCTTGTCTCTTTATAAGGTCAATGTATTTGATATATTGCATATGGTGACATTCTCGTTTTCACAGTGAGCAATGGCCTTGTTTTTGGATGTTGTTCTGCCATACATGCCTCTGGATGAAGAATTATTTAAGCAGTCAGTTTGTAGTACAGTATGCTTTTTTCTGTAAATTACAGGGTATTTTGTCTCATTTCAAGGCATCTAAACCAGAAGTGAATGTTAAATTCAAGCAAACTTTCCTACAATTTTAGACAAAAGGGATTATCTTTTGCTTTGCATCTAAAAATACTTGGTTTTAGTCTGGTTGCAATGGTTTTAATATATAATTCCTGAAAATGTTTCTAGACAATGTCTAGCACTTTCTAAATTAAAGCAAACTTTCCTACATATTCAGAAAATTAATCTTAATTTGTTTTCTTTGTATTAAACAATTTTACTTGTTTTAAGTCTGAATGCACTAGTTTATTTACCTAAGTCTGAATGCACTAGCTTTAAGATGCTCATGGGGGTTTGGAGGCTACAAATATTTACTTGTTTTAAAATATTCTTGGCTAGTGAAATTTTCCTGTTCTGTTGGCAGATAATTTTGCTTATTTTAAGTAATATTTACATACTTTTCGATTTTTTTAATTGCTTTTGAGAGCTGAGATTTTGCAGTGCAGCTTTTAGACAACACCGTGGTCCATTTACCATTCATGAGATAGTAGGCTTAATATTAGGAAATTATTAATATTAATACAGTGTACCTCAAAAAAACAGCTGGGTTTGTCTTTGTCCAATGTAAGCACCATAAAGCATTATTTTAATCCTAATGCACACTGCTTTTATAGGCCCTATTGACATCCAGTACCTTTCTGTTTACCTTGATAACTGTTTTCCCCCTTATTTTAGTCTGCCCCATCCTCCCATTGAGATGTTAAGCTAAAAGTTTCTGAAATTCTAACCATCAGACTAGAACTCTAGTTTGAATTTTCCCCAACACTTCCACCCTTCTCTTGTGGTTTTAAAAGGATGTGAAATTAAGTAAAGCAAATTTGTAACCATGGCTTGTAGCAAGTCAGTAGTTAGTTCCATGGAGGAATACATATGTCCTATTTGTCTGGATCTGTTTAGTGGCCCAGTAATTCTGCATTGTGGACATCACTTCTGTAGACCTTGTATTAACAAGGTCTGGGATGGCAGAAAAATTTCATACTGTCTTGAGTGTGGGCAGACATTTCCAGCTAGAAGGTATACAATGAATAGATTGTTGGCTAATCAGCTGGTAAGAACCCAAACACTTGAAACAGAAACAGGCTGAGGAAATGATGGACTCTAAGGTGAATGAAGATCTGCAGGGTATGGATGCAACCAGCAGGATGATGGAGTAACAGTGCAGAGTACATGAACAGACACTAGAACTGTTTCGCTGAGAGGAGGAGGAGGAGGTTCTTGTCTGTGTTATGTGTGTAACTGAACACTTTGGTCACCATCTTCTTTTACTACAAAAGGCAGCATAACTGTATCAGGGCAAGCTCAAAACTGGCTTGTCTCCATTGAATGCAAACTTGGAATACCTTGCTGAGCTCTGAAGCAAGCAACAAAATCCTTTATTTAATATAGAAGATCATAAGATCATAGGATCATAGGAAGTCTCTAGGTTAATGGCCCTTGGGCTCTTACAAGCCTAGCCAAGTTATACCCTTTTTCCACAATCAGCACCTAATGCCTGGGTCCAAGAGGGACACAGGTGGAACCCCCAGGGTGAATTTATGGCTACCCATCCAATCATCCAGATTGTGTCTGAAGATGGCTAATGAGTTGCTCTGTTTGACATGAAGTGGAAGTCTGTTCCAAAGGTGTGGTAACCTCTGTGAGGCAGATCTGTCCCTCCAGCAGGTTCTATTAATTTCACATACCAGCTTAAGGTTTTTATAGCGAATAACCTGTGTACCATTTGACTTGCAGATATGCAGCCTTTTCAATAATGCAGGGTCAGAGATTGCCTTATATGCAAGGCAGAGATTGCCTATGAGTAGCCTGTATGAAACAAAATAAAATTACAGTGATTTCAGATGATCCACATAGGACAGATGCTAAAGACCTTGAATTTTCCTTGTGAGGAACCTTTGTGGTTTCACCAATTGCTGCAGGTGCTTGGAAAGATACATGCCAAATGGGGCACTGTAGTCATTTATTGGCCTTATGAGGGAAGAATACAGGGAGGTTATAACTTCTTTGTTTTAGGAGGCAATGCCCTTACTTACAAGATGAGCAATATAGAATGCCTTTCTTACCATTGTGGAGACATGGTGATCATAGGTAAGATTGCTGTCAATCTCACCAGGGAGGACCTCACAGTGGGAGTGCTACAGTTGCCCCCATATTGGTAAACATGAGATCCAGGATGTTGGCACCCCTTGTGGGAGTATCAACAAGTAAGTCCAGGAAATTGGAGTTAACTAAGTCAAGGAACCTTTGAGCAAGTGAGTTTGAGCACAAGTAATTTAAAATCATCCAAAACCATGGTGTTTGGATGTATCTTGATAGACTCAAGTAGATCCAAATAGGCAGAGTGGATGTCCTGATTCATGGAGGGAGTCCTGTAGATGGCAATGACTTGAATAGTTGTCCTACCAACAGTTACTTGCACCTGAATTATCTCCAGGGAATCGTACTCTTTAACCAATCTAGAGGTGTATTTATCTCTAATGAATATTGATACACCACCTCCTTTCATTTTCATGCCTTCAGTTTGTGGTCTGATTGTGTAGAAGGAGGTGTAACCCAATATGGCTGGGGTTCTCTCCACAGCCCACAAATGTCTGCGTCTTCCAAGGTGAGGACTCCTTCCAGTGAGTGCAGCTTCATGTTAAGACTCCTACCATTTAGCAGAATAACCTTGAGATTGTTTTTAGATGGAGTTTTTATAACAGGAATTTTGTCCTTGAGACACTGCCTAAAAAGATACATCCCAGCAGTTTGAGCAGCAGATTGATTCTGAGTTTGCCAGGCAGTTACAGTGAAGAGAAGAAAGTGCTGAGGATCCAAAAACCTGAAGAATGAAACAAAAAGAATTCTTGAAATGATGGAGGAAAATCTGAAGGAAATAAAACAGAAGTATAGTATAATTAATGAAAAATATGCAGTATCCAATTAGAGATGAAACAGAAGGATTATCTTGCTTTCCTAGCAGGAATCAAGTACCATGCCCAAAGGTTCACAAAATTTCAAGAAGTGGATGTTAAATTACCTTCCACCCATTATAGTAATCCGACTTCAAAAGTCTCTGCATCTCCTGTTTCACAGATGTTGTCTGTTGTGTAACCTATTCAAGTATTCTCCCACCCATTGTTTTCCATATATCCATAATACCAAGTGCCCACCCAGCAAACCAGTATTGCACTTGAGTAAACCTGTCTTACTACAAATTGTCTTCTTCTCATTTCCCCAGATCTCCCGTTTGCTAGTCACCTTTGCCACACTCTGAGGGGGTACTGAGTTAATCCTGCTCCACCCTTAGCAGATAAGAGATGTATTTTATTGTTTTGCACTTTAGTTAACTGTTGAGAGTCCTGCTGATAAGTTTTTGCTTTATTTGTTGATTTTGGCTTTAAATCATTCTAAAGGTCCTTAATACTTCCAGTTGTCTTTTAGAAGTAGTTTAAGTTGTTTTGTTCTAACATTATAGTCACAAGCAGTCTTTCTTGGGGTTGATTTGCAGTGCCCTGTATAGACACTAACACACAGAAGGTAGATTTTATCTATGAAACTTCCCTTAAAACTGAAACCTGTAACTTTGTGTGACTAAAACAAAGCCATTGTGCAGAGATAAGCTTAGAGGAGCTAGACTGCACACTAAACCACACTAATATCATATCTTAGCACACCAATACAAATGTTCTGCTTATATGACTGCAGTTCAGCCCCCGAATGAATTAGTGTTACCAGCTTCACAGCCTTCTCTGCAAACATCAGATATTTCTACCCATACATTCACAGCTGTAATGGTCGATGTTACCATGGTCATTGCTTTAAATCCCATAGAACCCACTGTACACCAACAACAGCAAAACAAAAGTGTACAGTTCAACACAGCCTTTTCCTCTCCCTCTGAAATGAAAAAGAAGCCAGAGTCAAAGAGGACAAAAAAAGTCCAAACAAGCAGAGGAAAAGTAACTCCACACATGAATAATATATCAGACTATCGATTAACTGACTCTGAACTTAAAGTCCTTAATAAGGGGCTTAATTATACCTGCTGTGGAGAGTGATATAGCTAAAATATGAACTGAATTTAAACTTTTCATTAAAAAATTTAATCTAAATACAACTTATGCTTCATCTATTATATGTTATAGAAGCAGTACGTATATACCACCAGTTAACAATGTAATACAAGAATTTGAAAAAATGGTGGATAATGATATTTATGATTTATTTCTGCATCAAATAACAAAACATTTTTGCAATGACAGATGAATATTCAGCTATACAAACACTTTTTGAACATGACAATATAGTGATTAAACCTGCAGACAAGGGAGGGGGTATTGTAGTGCTGAATAAGCGATATTATTTAGACACTATGTTAAAGATGCTGAACTCTGAGGAATATTCACATGTTACTAGGAATGATGTACAACAAATATATTTAACTGTTAGTAAACAAATCTTACAGATGTATCAACATGGTTGTATAACCAGGCAATTATATGAATATTTACATATAGAAACGTTTACTATTCTAGTCATCTATGGAATACCTAAGATGCATAAATATCTTGATTCAGCACCATTTCATCCAACTGTATCATCTGGAGGATGGGTCACAGAACCCATCTCCAAATATTTAGAAGGGCACCTTAAACAAGTGCTAGATACATTCACTACAATTGTCAAAGATAGCTCTGATTTATTGAAACAGCTATATCTTTGGACAAAGAATAATCCATATTAATCTGTTATTTAGTTACATTGGATGTGGAGTCGCTATTTACATGTATTCCTAATGATCAAGGGATTACCATGGTAAAAATGTATATACTTAGTCAGCCAGAGGTGAGACATTGAAATGTTGATTTAATTTGTTAGATGCTACATCTTTTGTTGATCAGTAATGTTTTTCTTTTTCAAGAAGAGATTTATAAACAGCAAAAGGGTGTTGCCATCGGTGCTCCCATGGCAAACACATACGCAAACATAGGTATGAATCATTGGGAAACTCATTATGTTACATCTCCTTGTGGTAGTCCTGACTACCATGAGAAGGTAGTATTCTATAAACGATTCATGAATGATCTATTTTTAATATGGGATGGCCCATTGTATGAAATAGATGACTTTATTTTTTTTACACACAACTACATCTTTTGTTAGGTTTAAAAAGACTGTTCATTATACAGAAATTGATTTTCTTGATATTAATTTAAAAAAGGACTTGACTGGCAAATTAAATACTACTTTGTATAAAAAAAAACAGTAAAAAATGTACATATTTAGCCAGGGACAGCATGCACCCCTAATTTATACTTAATAACATACTAAAAAATCAGATGGCACGTGTCTGCAGATTGAACACACAAGATGTTAAATTGAATGAACAGCTGGAACAGATGGAATCAGACTTTTGCATTAGCAGTTATAGTAAAAAGAGTATACAGCATACAAAGGGTAATATTTTGAAGGAAAGATATACATCTTATCCACCTATTTTTTTTTCAGATATTAATCCAAAGGAAATACATATGAATAAAAAGTCATCTTTATTAGGTTCTTGTAGATATGGCTGTAAAACATCTAATATTAAAAATATAGTTAGAAAATACTGGCCCATGCTTGCACAAGTCCATGAATTAAAGTTTATGAGACTGGTCCTTTATTCAGTTATAAAAAAGAAGCTACTTTGAAAAATAAGCTCTGTTACAAGGAACAGGCTACGATTATAGGAAATATGTATGATGATGAGGGCACTCACCCATTTAATAAATGTAGCTTCTGTAAATACATTTATACAGAAAGTTCTTTTATACACCCATTAACTGGAAAATTGTTTTATATACAAGCTAGTGGTGACTCTAACACTAGAGATAGTATATAAGGCTAAATGCAATATCTGCCCAGCATTCTACATTAGTAAGACCAATCAACAACTAAAAGACAAAATATGCAGTCACATGTCAGAGTTTAGGAGGCAAAAGACAACTAATGCACTTTATAGATGTATCTTGGATAAGGGTGGAGAACATAGGTTTAGATTTTTTTATTTTATATGTTACCTCAACTTGTATAAGGGCAGGGGATAAGAGAAATCTAACAGATAAAATGGAGATCAAATGGATTTTGTATTTTGGGGATCAGTTCCCACCAAGAGCGAATGATTCACTTGTCATTAAACCTGTTTTAAAAGATTTACATAATAAGATTCACTAACATTTTTGTAAATTTTCAAAGCTTTTGTAGATTTATTTAAAAATATATATTTTTTATATTTTTATATGTTTTCAGTAAATAGTTTTGGCTAGATTTAAATAAGCTTTGATTAAGTTTGTCAAATGTTTTATTGTATAATTGTTTTGTATAATTTATTAATTGATTTTTCCTTCACCTAAATCACCTAACTACCATCACCATAGCATCTCTACCATACAGTCATGCTAACGCTATCATCCCTATTACTAGCACTCATATCACTAGCTTTTATCACACCCATACAAACAAACCTACCACTAGACAATAACACATATGACATAACACACATTTCCACACCCTCACAATCTCACACAAACTTCATCAGCCCTAGAATTCTAAATCTTAATACTACACCTTATTCATGCAACATTATGATACCAAGATATAACTCTAGAAAAAACTCACATAGACCCAACCCACAAGTAACAAACATTACAAAGCACATACTGTTGTTCATAAAAAAACTACTAACCTCTGGTGATATACACTCTAATCCAGGTCCTCTCAAAATCAAACAGATGTCTGACCTACTGATTCTTAATATCAACATAAGAAATATCACCAACAAGATATCTGAACTGCATGCATTTATAGTCCACTACACCCCTGACATACTGACAATCACAGAAACATGGCTAAACCCCAGCATCCAAAATGAAGACTTCCTCCTCCCAGGTTATACTACCTTAAGATTGGATAGAGTAGACAGGAATAGGATGTGGGGTAGCCATTCTCTTCAAAAACACACTGAACCTCCAACTCCTCCAGACCACACCACCCAAATTTCAAAATGCTGAAATCCTGTTTACTATCCTTTCTATAAACAACACAAAGAAAATCAATATTCTTTGCTGCTATATACCCCCAAGTAACAATTCTCTCATAATAGAAGAAATCCTACAGTGGACAAAAGATAATCTACCATAAGAAACTATCATATTAGGTGGCCTAAACACTGACTGGACAGCTTGTGAATCCAACAACCCCACTAACCATATTAATCTATACGGGTTCTCTTAACTCATTGAAGAGCCCAGTAGAATAGATAAAAAATTAAAAAAAAAAATCTATTCTTGATTGGACTCTGATCAACTACCCCAAGCAAAACTACCAGGTAGGTTGCCACCCAGATGGTCTCAGTGACCACCTCCCCACTTTCCTACTATGCAAACACTCCAACCTACCCAAACCCATTGCTTATAAACTAATACGAGATTATCGCAACCTTACCCCACATTACCTCAACACTGTTCTCAGCCACTGTAACTGGGAACCACTATGAACCCTAGGATTAGACCAGGCAGTAGGCTACTTTAATACTATGTTTATTAACGTTCTTAACAGACTCGGCCCCATAGGAAAATTAGAGTGAAAGCTAACTATGCACCTTGGCTAAGTAGGGACACTAGAGTCCTACTAAAAGCCAGAGATAAAGCCTGGAAAGTCTGGAAGAGAGAAAACACCACCAGCTCCAAGCAAAACTACCAACAGCTTAGAAATCAGGCCAAGGCTGAAACCAAACAAAATAAACAAAACTACTTCCTCAGTGCCCAAAACAAATACTCAAAAAATCCACAACAATTCTGGCATTCTATTAACTCCTTACTAAAATCAGGCAAAACCACTAATCCAGCTCCAAACTCTACAGATAGTGCTTTAGACATAGCCACTCAATTTAACCACCACTTCACAAAATCCATCCTGGCTCTGTCTAGTCAGCTAACCAATCATAGCCCATCACAGACCCAATCCAATCTACCAGAAAGGTTTCCCTCCTTTACTCTATCACCTATCCCCAACTCTACAATTAAGAAACTCCTTCTAAAACTTAAACACACCAACCCTGCAACTGATAGCTTACCTGCTACCTTCCTAAAAATGGACAATGACTCTCTGTCATATCCCATCTCCATCCTAATCAACTGCTCCATACAGGAATCCTATATTCCCAAACTTTGGAAAGTATCTTATATTATTCCTCTCCATAAAGGGGGTAACTCCTATGACTTCTCAAACTACTGACCCATTGCCGTATTATGCCCCTTATCTAAAATTCTAGAGAAATGCATCCACTTGCAAGTCATGAAATTCCTGAACACACATCAGCTCCTCTCTACCACACAACATGGCTCCCACCTACATCACAGCACAACCACTGCTCTTCTTTCCTTCTCTAATCTAGTTAATCTCCATAAGAACAACAACAAATATACATCTGCCATTTTTTTGACCTCTCAAAGGCATTCGACATGGTCTATCACTCCGTTCTGCTAGATTCTCTAACCTCACTATCTTTCACCTCATCTACCATAGCATAGTTCAGAAGCTATCTGACGGGCAACAATCTGGCAAGGAACACTATCCCCTCAACTTCCAACTACCACAGGAGTCCCACAAGGCTCTAAACTGGGCCCACTTCTCTTTTCTATTTTCACAAACAACCTTAATAGCTCAACCCAACATGCCACACTTATTCAATATGTAGATGATTCAACCCTGATCTGCACTGCCTCATCTCCCACCATTCTTCAGCAACTTACCCAGGAAACCTTTAACTCTGTAGAAAAATGGATCTCAGGTATCCAACTAATCCTAAACCCCAATAAGATAAAACTACTATTTTCCCCAAATAAATCAAAAGCTCCCCTCTCCTTCTCCATCACATCTAAAAGGGCACTACCATCTCCCCTTCTAACCACAACAAACATCTTGGCATTTAAACTGACAATAATCTTCACTTTGATATCCACATCTCCCAAACCATCAAATTGGTTCACAAAAAACGGGCACACTATATAGGCACAAAAACTTTCTCTCACATCAAGCAAGAGTCACCCTTGCTCAGAGTCACCTCTTGTCCACTCTATTGTATGCAGCACCTATTTTCACCCATATTAGAAAAGCTGACCTACATAAACTAGAATCCTGTTACAATAAGATAGCCAAGTTTGCTACAAACTCCACTTACAGAACACATCACTGTGCTGCACTAAAAGAACTAAAATAGCTTGAATTACCTCAACTACTTAACTACCACCAGCTAGTTACTGATTATAACAACTTCAAGTACCCTGAAAAAACATCAATATCCAATCTTCTTACCCACTACACTGCAAATCAGCATCTCTGATCTAATGAAAAATCTCTCCTCTGCATCACCAGGGCAAACAGTACTGCAGGAAAAGCACTCTATTCCCACACCGTTGCCAAAAACTGGAACTCCCTTCCCCATTCTCTGACCACTGCCTCTACCACCCCATAATTCAAAAACTCCCTCAAATCACATCTACTAAATACCTGGTTATGCCCTTGTATCACTTAACTTTCCCTTACTCTTCCATCACCTCCCTTCTCTTACCAACTTCCAAGCTACTCACTTTAACCCTCCACAGTTCTAAACCCAGCCAGTTACTCTGGCTATTAGTCGCTACTTTTTCATAGAGGGCGACTGTCACAAGATTATATGCCTGCACATTAAATGTAAATTCCTGACTGTTTTCTGCTGGAAAATGTCTATCTTTATCCAATATATTATACATATTTTCAGTGTGTGTCTGGTAAAATGTCTAACTCCATTGCACAGCACTGTATAAATTTTTATTTCTCTTTTTTTGTTGTACCAATGTTCGGAGCTTTTCTTCCCAGACCTTCAGTGTAAATTGTAAATGAACCTGGTCCAGTCGGAATTTCCTGGTTAACAAATGTAAAATAAATAAATAAAATAAATAAATGATTTTGGTATATAAATCCTATTGCAACATCGATAGTTTGATGCCTGATGAAGCAGTGTGTATACTGTGAAAATTGTACTTGCGTCTCATTAAACATAGCTACTCGTGGTTCCAGTTTCTCTTATCTTATTACTTCAGCATATCTTAGCACAATCTAACCTTGTCTAGTGTCAAACACCAGAGACCACCCAAGGACACCTCTATAGAACCAAGTCCATGACCTACAGTACTTCACCTAAATACAGGTCCAGATAACATGGATATGCAATTTCATAATGTGGTTGCAGCCAGCTTGGCAGATATGGCCATCCTGAGACAATGTAGCAAATGTCTCATGTTCACAGACAACCACTTAATCCTTAAAGAAACAAGCACAATATGCAAGAGATGCGCATACACAATTTCACTGGAGACACAGATCTCACATACAAACACGTTTGTCAAGAGCACACACACTACATTCACCACACATAGTCTCCATAGCACATATATACCAACCTATGCTGAGGCACTAAGAAGCAATCTTCCCAAACCTCAAAGACCTCCTCAGCAGATAAATGGCAACACCTATCCTCAGCAATCTCTAAAGCACTCATCAAAAGTAACACCAAACACCACATATAAACCTACACCCAGTGGAACCCAAGGAGCAATGCCCATAAGGCAAGCCAGCACATTATCCATAACATAGAGCACTCCATTGCATGACAGGCAAATGCCGTGCCCCACTCACCAGAATCAAGGAGAACATAATAGTTAGTTTCTTATATGGAGTCAGGATCTGCCAAATTATGTACGCATTCAAGTGACTACACCAAAGGTACCAGTATGATTCTATCATAGTCTTGAATAATTGACAGTTTCTGGTGTCTTTTCATGGGGATTCGATATTTATCAGCATTGGAGGACATGGTTAACAAACTATGTTGGGAAAAGATGGTCTGCAACTGTCTGTTCTAGGCTTCAGAATATTGGCTAAAACTTTATCCACCCCCCTTACAGCCTTTTTCAGGCAACGCGAAACTGAATCCAATCCTCCAAAGGCAGACGTCCTGTCTGGTGGACCCCAGCCATAAACAAACTATACAATAGAAGGAGGAAGCTACTACATGACAGAGCAAAATCCCAAAAAGGGAAGGCATCTCTGATCAGTATTAGCAAAAAACTACGGGCACTCATAAAATCGTCTAAGGCCAGCTTCGAGAGAAAAATTGCACAGGACACTAAGGATAATCACAAGGCTTTCTTTAGTTATGTTAGGAACCTGGGTGGGAATTCCCAGATATGCTCAGAATTAGTCCAAATTGACAAAAAATACACCGAACCCACAGACATTGCCAATATCCTAGCTGACCGGTTCAGCGCAAACTTCTCCCCCCCTCCCCACCAAAAGGGCTAATATCTATCCCAGCAGAGTGCTGCCCCCCTGACATCTCAGATGCTCAGGTAAGAGCTGCCCTCTCCAAAGCAAGAAACACAGCATCAATGGGACCAGACGGTGTCCCGGGCTGCGTCCTACATGAACTCCAAGAAGAGCTAAACCCAAACCTAAAACTACTGTTCAATCTCAGCCTTACTACAGGATATGTACCCAAAGAGTGGCGTACAGCAACAGTGGTCCCTCTCCACAAAGGTGGTGCCTCAACGGATCCTGGAAACTATCGCCCCATAAGTCTCACTAGCTTGGTCTGCAAAGCTATGGAAAGGATCATCATGGACCTTATAAATAAAGATATTGGGGACCTACAGACATTGGATTCTACCCAGTTTGGCTTTGTTAAGGGCAGATCCTGCCTCTTAAACCTGGTCGATTTCTTTGAAACAGTCACCAAGGCAATTGACAAGGGGAAGGTGGTCCACACAGCCTACCTGGACCTCGCAAAAGCCTTTGATACAATACCCCACTCGGGCATTATAGATAAGCTCACCAGCTTAAATATAAACCCCTATGTCACTAGATGGGTTGCAAACTGGCTCAAGGACAGAACCCACATGGTTAGAATAGCTGGAGCCATGTCAGACTCCAAACCAGTTACAAGTGGCGTCCCACAAGGCTCAGTCTTGGGACCTCTCTTGTTCGGTATATATTTCTCGGAGGTACAGGCCAACATGGAAGGACTGTGGCTGACCAAGTTCGCAGATGACTGCAAACTGGGCGCCATAATAGACTCTCCAGCTGACACAAGCATCCTCCAAAAGGGCCTCATAGAAACAGACAACTGGTGCCAGAGCCATGGCCTCAAGCTAAATGCCAAAAGTGTATAGTCATCCCCTTTGGCAAAAACAAAGTGCCCACAAATTACCACATAGGTGGTAATCCATTAAGTACAGAAGAAGTAATTAGGGACCTGGGGACCCAAGTTGATAGCAATCTCTCATTTGACAACCACATGGCCAAAGTGGTTAGAAAAACATTTTATATAGCCCACCTAATCATGAAGGGATTCACATCTAGATCAGGGGAGGTCATTGTGCCTCTTTACTCATCCCTCATCAGGCCCATAATTGAGTACAATGCCCCTTTTGGGATGTACCTTACCAGACACCTGCAGCAACTGGAAAGACCCCAAAAGTACCTCACCAAGAGGATCAAGGGGCTCAAACAGATGCCGTATGCTGCCCGGTTAAAGAAACTCCAGCTCTACTCAGTGGCATACCGCCTGCTCAGAGGCGATCTGTGCCTGACGTATAAAGCCATGTCCAACCCAGAATTAATGGACATGCTGCACCTCAGAAAATCCAAATCCCATTGAGCTATGCGCTCGAGGGACTTAAACCTCAGCACTGAAATAAATAGGACATGCTGGAGGGACAGATGCATAAACCAGAGGCTCCCTTCACTCTGGAATAAAATCCCAGTCCAGGTTAGGCAGAGTCCCTCATTGACTCTCTTCAAGAGGAATCTTGATGAGTGGATGGGAGATCGTAGGTTTACCCCGGGTATCACTTCTGTGTCACTGTTAGACAGAGGCACAGTATACTAACCTCGAAAAAGGGCATAGCAAAATTAATTTAAAATGGGTGGCGAAAGCCATACGCACTCTGGCTAGGCTTATAAATGCCCTAGAGCAGATAGCCTAGTATGAACCTATGAACCTATGAAAAACCTACTGACATAGCAAATAAAATCCAAAGAAAACTAAAGGTGTTATTCTTCAATTCTAAGAGCTTAAACAAGAAACTCCACACCCTACAAGCTTTCCTCTCTCTGCACAATATACACATTTGTGCTGTCAATGAGACATGGTTAAAATCCACAGGAAGTACTGCAGCAGTGCAAGGCTTCAGTGCCGTCCACATGTTTAGACCATCAGCTGCACAGATAGAGGTGAAAAGTGGAGGAGTCTCAATCTATATTAGCAACAAGCCTAACGCTATGAGTAAACTGGACAATGCCCTGGAGTTTATCCACGTGCAACCATATCCTAGCAAGCTATACATCACCATCTATGGGACCAGAATCACATAGGTTATACACAGACCTACTGAACACACTCACTGTTAAACCAAACACATTGTTCATGGGAGACTTTAACGACCCCTCTATAGACTGGAAAACTGTCTCATATTTGCAAGCATAATGATTCATGGACTTTATCAACTCAAATATTCTTGATATTCTTGACAAGATAGTCTGCACACCCACAAGAGATTCAACCATACTAGACCCAATACTCACCAATATGTAAGAGTGCCCCCCACCCAGAATCATGTCCTTACTGGTGAGGTTGGAACACAAAGCTGTCTCCTTTGAAATAAAAAACAACTCAACAATTAGAAACTATTCCAAAGCAAACTACATCTTACTAATTGATAGTTTGTCAAAATTCAATGCCCCTCACAACCAGAGTTCACAACTATCTATGTGGAATTATATTACAGAGATTCTATACCACCATGTAAATTCTGGCTGACAACTTCATCTCAAACTTTACCCCCCCCCCCCACTCCTGCCCTGCCTCTCCCCATGAAATACCTACAAGCATAACCCCCTCGACCCAACTATTAACATGGAAAAGGTCCTAGTGGTGCTCACTAAGGCCAAAAATAAAGCCTGAATGAGACCTGACAGCATCTCAGGATGCCTCCTAAATAGGTTGAAACAAGACCTATCAGGATCACTTGAGTCACTTTTCAACTATAGCCTCAAAATAGGCTTTGTATCACAAGAATGAAGAGCTGCGATGGCTCTCCAACTTCACAAGTTTGGACCAGCAACTGATCCCAGAAACTACAGACCTATTAATCCAAATAGTCTAATATGCAATGCCATGGAACAAATTATCATAGAAATGGTCAACAAAGACATAGACAACCTTCAGACACTGGACCAAACTCAGTTTGGCTTTGGCAAGGGAAGGTTATGCCTACTAAACTTGGTGGACTTCATAGAGAAGGTCACCAAAACAATGGATGTGGAGAAAATGCTCCATACCAGTTATCTGGACCTGGTTAAGGCATTCAGTACAATATCCCACTCAAGTATAGTTGACAAACTCATCAAACTGAGCAGAAATCCCTACATAACTCAATGGATTTCCAGCTGTCTCACAGACAGGACCCAGGAAGATAGGATTGGTGATACCACCTCCACTAAAAGACCAATAACCAGCAGGGTACCTCAGGGATCCATGCTGGGACAACTCCTACCTGGCATTTACTTCTCAGAGGTAAAGGCTAATATCAAGGGCCTTTGGCTGACCAAGTTCATAGATGACTGTAAATATGGAACTATTGTAGATTCCCCCATGACACAGACATCTTACAAGAAGGTCTAACACAGACAAATGACTGGTGCTGAAGTCATGCACAAAAAGTCAATGCTAAGAAAAACATTATAATGCCTTGTGGGAAAACTACCACACAGGCTAATTATGCCATCAATAAGACACTTGTAAAAGCTGATCCAGTAGTTAGGCATCTGGCAACATATGTAGACAGTAGTCTCTCCTTTGAGAAACAAGTGGTCAGAGTAGTAAGAAAATCATTCTGTGTTGCCCAACTTATAAGTAAGAGCATGGCATCCAGGTCCAAGAAAGTCATAGTGCTACTTTATTCATCCCTTATAAGAACCATCACTGAGTATAATGCCCTCTTTGGCATGTATCTGACCAGATATATGCAACAGTTGGAATGCCCACTAAGGTTACTTACCATTAGAATCCAAGATATAAACACATTGTTCTATATGGATCAGGTTTAAGCTCTTTCTCTGTAGTCTGTCTCCTAAAGGTTACTAACAGGTGATTTATGCCTGGCATTCAAGGTATCCTTGGATCCAGCTCTGATGGACCCTTTGCACATTCACAAAATGAACAGCATCACAACCACTAAATCCAAGGATTTAAAATTTGCTTGTCACATAAATAAGACAAGTTTGCAAGATAGATAGGCATCTCAGTGCATCCCTATGCCAAGAAACAGGCTTCCCATCCATGTGAAGCTGAGTTCAACCCTAACCCTATTTAAATATAACCTTTACCAATGGAAGGGAAATCAAAAAATCTCACTAGGTCTGTCCCCCATGTCTCTGATAGACACAGGCAGACAGTAATGCCCACACTTACATACTCCCCCCACATATAACATATAGAAACTTTCTAATATACCCATCCTAAGAAATGTCCATGATACATAGGGACACAGTTAGGGTGGATTGCATGGCTAGCTTATAAAGGCCCTGGTGGTTTTAGCCTAGTATATATCTATGATCCTGTGAACAGTATAACACTCCATTTTTTATTTAAATATGTAAAACATTTCATATTTTTTTCTTAACTTTAGCAAACACTCTTAAGCAGCTCAAGCCCTATATGATGACTACAGTCTTTTGGCTTGCACATGGTACACTGATTTGTAGTAGATGGCTTATCATTCATAGGTTCATAGGTTCATACTAGGCTATCTGCCCTAGGGCATTTATAAGCCTAGCCAGAGTGTGTGTGGCTTTCGCCACCCCTTGGAATGAGAATACTATGCCCATTTAGGGTTTAGTTTACTGTTTCTCTGTCTAGTAGTGACACAGAGATGACCCCCGGGGTAAACCTACGATCTCCCATCCACTCATCAAGATTTCTCTTGAAGAGAGTCAGTGAGGGGCTCTGCCTAACATGGACTGGGATTCTGTTCCAGAGTGTAGGGAGCCTCTGGGTTATGAATCTGTCCCTCCAGCACGTCCTATTTATTTCTGTGTTGAGGTTCAAATCTCTCACTCTCATGGCTCTGGTGGATTTGGATTTTCTGAGGTGGAGCATGTCCATTAATTCCGGATTGGACATGGCCTTGTACGTCAGGCATAGATTGCCTCTGAGTAGGCGGTATGTGACTGAATAGAGCTGGAGTTTCTTCGGCCGGGCAGCATATGACATATGTTTGAGACCCTTGATCCTCTTGGTGAGGTACTTTTGGGGTCTTTCTAACTGCTGCAGGTGTCGGGTAAGGTGCATCCCAAATGGGGCATTGTACTCAATTATGGGCCTGATAAGGGAAGAGTATAGGGGCACAATGACCTCTCTTGATCTAGATGTGAATCCTTTCGTGATAAGGTGGGTAATATAGAAGATATTCATGAGATATTGATCTCATTATTAGTATAATTATAATGTAGTGCATGGAGAGTGGTGATTATATTCATATATTCAGAAAAATACAAACCAGTTAAGCACCAGAGTGGCATGCAACCCAACCTTAACAAATGTTATGCACCTCCTTTTTATGTTGTTATGGTCAGATCTGCCTGTTACTGAGTAGCAAATGACAGCAGCAGAGCAAAAGATTTGTTTCAGCCTGCTGTCCATAGCCTTAACACCTCCCTAACCCCCCAAAAAATTTAGAAAGTTGGTAGAACAACAGAATGTGTTTGCCTGTATAATGTAAAGGATACAAACTCTGAAACTCAACTGTATATTCTTATTAGTGACTTCAGTCATCAGTGACTTGTCTGAAAACCACAGATTTTTGAGGAACAAACCAAAAATATAAAGCAATAATCTGGATGTTCTGTGAAAATCTAGACAGTAAAGAGACATTACAGGTAAGTGTAAATTTGACATACAGTGTTACACAGCCTTTCTAAAAATGTCCCCCAAGTCAGAAAAAAACACAAAATATAAACTAATGAGTAAAAAATAACACACACGGAGCTGGAGAGCAGCTGATGCAGGTAAAAAAGTTAAATGACGTCACCAAGTAGATTTCAAGCACAAAGATTTATTCCACCCAAAAATCCAGGTTATATGCACAAGCTTTCATCCCTGCTCAGTCAAGAACTTCTTCAAGTGATTTAGTTAGTAGGATGCACTTCAATTAAATACTTGAATGGCATATGCTCAATCCTAAAAACACACCCCCTTATTTACATAACTAATGGGATGTATCTTATTAAAGTAATAAATACATGAATAAATATACTCTGTCTCATACATAAATATAATACAATGATTAAAACATACTATTTAATGTTAATATAAAACATATAAAACCACTTCTATACAAAATTCATCTTTTCAGAGCTTTTAGCTTAAAAAAACAAGCAAGTGAAAAACTGTCATTCAGTCTTGGCCATTGTAAGGAGTTCATCCTTAGTTGCCATAGGGCTTCTTGTTTTTCTAGTATTAATGCCCATGGTCCACCCCTTATATCTGGTGTGATTACCTCCCCTATTCCAAATTTAAACTATGGTCAGGGTAATCCATATTATGTCTAGCTGAGGCATTTGTTTTCTTTTTGTTCCTTAGATCTCTTAAATGTTCATAAATTCTGCTGTTTAGTGTCCGCTCTGGTTTCCCTATATAAAAACATAGACATTTTATGCAAACTGCGCAACATACCACTTTCTCTGTCATGCATGTACATCTACTGGTAATTTTTACTATGATATTGTTAATGTTAAGTGAACTACCCTGATGAATATAGCAACAATAGTTACATGCACCACATTTTTTCATGTATCCATTTTTTGGGTTCACTTGTGTATATTCTAAAAAGTTTTCCATAGTTCTACCCATTTTATATACGATGGTAGGAGATTCACCCACTATATTCCTGGTGTCTCTATTAATAGTTAATACCACCCAATTTTTAAACAAAATGTCAGCTACACTCTTACTGCTTTTGTTAGCTAGGCATAATATGGATTACTCTGACCATAGTTTTAATGTGGAATATTGGAGGTAATCACACCAGATATAAGGGGTGGACCATGGGTATTAATACTAGAAAAACAAGAATCCCTATGGCAACTAAGGATGAACTCCCCACAATGGCCAAGACTGAATGGCAGTTTTTCACTTGCATGTTTTTTAATAGTAAAAGCTCTGGAAAGATGAATTGTATATAGAAGTGGTTTTCTATGTTTTATATTAACACTAAATAGTATGTTTTAGTCATTCTATTGTATTTATGTATGAGACAGAGTATATTTATTCATGTATTTATTACCTTCATAAGATATATCCTATTAGTTATGTAAATAAGGGCGGGTGTGTTTTTAGGATTGATTAAATGCCATTCAAGTATTTAAATGAAGTGTATAGGTTTATAGGTTAGTACTAGGCTAACTGTCCTTGTGAGCCATTTTGAGCCTAGTCAGTTATCCCCTGTGAGATTCAAACCCTGTACCTTGTGTTTGTAAGGCAAACACCTTAACCATTAGGCCACCCTCCCAACCCTCTTACTAATTAAATTACTTTGAAGAAGTTCTTGACTGAGCAGGGGGTGAAAGCTTGTGCATATAACCTGGATTTTTGTGTGGAATAAATGTTTGTGCTTGAAATTTACTTGGTGACATCATTTAACTTTTTTACCTGCATCAGTTGCTTTCCAGCTCTGTGTGTGCTGTTTTTACTCATTAGTTTATATTTTGTGGGGGGTTTTCTGAGTTGATGACTTCTGGCACCGAGGAGGGAGATTTACTGATGCTATTCAGCCAAACACTGGCTGAGCTGAATAGCTCACTTGGTAATCTGACAGAATGTTTGGATATTCTTTAAAGAAGGCACTTAGACTTGAACAGTCAATCAACTTCCTTAGTGGGAACAGGAAGTACACACCTCCAGAGCTCAAACAAGCAGCAGATCACAAGGGCTCATTTCTTGGCATCAAGATGGACTTAATTGTGATGGTTTTCAGCCATCAACATCACAAGAACAAAGGGAACTAAATCAGAAGGCTGGCAATCGGAATTTAAGAATAAACGGCTGTCAAGCAGATGAGAAGCTGTGAATATAACTGAATGGCTGCATGAGAATCCAAGTTTTCTGCCTGGAAATGAAACTACCCCTATAAGTGACAACTATTTTAATAGTTTACAAAAGATCGATAGTCTGTGTTGAAAATCAAGAAACTACAGATGAACAATATTTATTTTAAAGAATGCTTATGCTTAAAAATTGTGCCCAAAGGACTTAGAATGTGGCATTTTCCAACAGGCTTGATTTGTAATTCTCCCTTTCACAAAGAACTACTTAACATGTTTGATCATCATGGGTTTGAATATTCAGAGTTGATTATTAAACATAACCAAGCTGACATTGCAACTCTTAGTAAAGAAGCTGAGGATCTGGATAAAGTTATTGTCAACAATTCATCACATATGAACAATTTATATGAATATAACCGTACTTTCAAAAGTATTGAAAGTCAACTGGTAGGTATAAAAAATCGTAAAATAAAAAAGATTGAAAGGGATAGAGAAGACTATGCCAATAATTCTGCCTACCCAGAACCTCCACATTCACAAATGTGGGGTAGTAGGCACAGGAATCATTTGGCAAATAATGAGAGTGATGGTGACAATGATTTTTTAGATCAACAGGAAGGGTTCCCACCACTGAGGCGTTCGGAACGCCTGAGAGCCAGGAACAATCAGAACACATTCCAGCAAGAAGCCCCTCAAATGAACTGGGGGAGGCAATTACAATCAACATCAGAGAGGAGATATGAGGGGGAACTACAGAGGGAGGAACCGTACTTGGAACTAAATTCTAGGTCATATCCTAGACTTATTAAAAACTTTACTAAGGACTTTAAAGTATTCAGTTATTCTGATGTACCTATTTGTGAGTAATTATGTGACATTTTTTCTAAGGGTCTATCTTTTGTACCTGAGCAAAAGCTGAATATGTCAGACATTAGTAGACCTAAAATTATATGTTAAAAATTGAATTTTAATATGTTGTTCCATAATGTAAGTTACACAAGGAACCCCTATATGTATCTAGTACCTACAACCCCCCCCCCATACACCACTACCTACAGTTATTTGAACATCTCTGTGAAACTGATCTTCATAGTTTAGGAACCCTGAATCCTATTAATGTACCTCAGAATTTGTCTAGTGATGAGAATGAGTTATTAAGGTCCATTCAATGTAATAGGGTGATCAGGGTCATGAAACCAGACAAGGGGGCGTTGGATTATTATTATGAGCATGGTACTTTATAATATGAAAATGAAAAACTATAAAAGGGTATCACTTAATGAATTTAATGGGGCATTAAGGAAAATAAAAATGAAATTAATGACCTATTTATAGAGGGGTGGCATTTCTATAGAATAAGTGAATTACATGCTAGTACCCCACCCAAAAGTTTCTTGTATGTTTGGTTTGCCTAAACTACATAAAGACTTACATGACCCCCCCCATGAGACCCATTGTAGACGCCTGCGGTTCTGTCATACAACCTATAGCAAAGTACTTGGATATCAAATTAAAGAATTTTGTATCAGAAGAAAAGACTGTATGCAAAGATTTGTGGGACTTTCTACAGAGAATTAATCTACTGAAATATACTGATGGTGGTTATTTCATTACCGTAGATGTAAATGACCTCTATACCGTTATACCCCATAAGACAGGGGTAGAATGGTTTTGTGACTATCTCTTAGAAAAGAATATACCACAGGTAAAAAGTAATATATTTGAGCACCTATTAAGTATTGTCTTGCATAACAATTTTATTTTATTTGATATGGAGTACTATTTGGAAGCAGAGGGCGTATCAATGGGTTCAGCTTGTGCGAAGACATATGCTAACATCGTAATGTTGCAGTGGGAGAAAAAATACTTATTTAGTTCAAACTATTTCTCCGACTGCACATGTTATATGAGATTTTTGGATGATATTTTTATGTATTCGTAGGAGCCAGGAGATATTATACCTAAGTTTCTACCCCTTTTCTAAAATTCACACATACGGTTGGAGTTGATGAAATACCATACCTAGATGTGAGGTTAATGAAAGACAGAGTATTTAAGGTGTTTAAATCTGAAATTTACCGAAAACCAACATATTCAAATGTTTTTTACATTTCAGTAGTTCATGTCCATTTAAACAAAAGAAAGCCGTAGTAAAAGGTCAATATGTAAGGGATGCATGGACGGTTTTTGAATTTGAAAGTTTTTTGGATGAGTGTGACCATCTTAAAGACATGTTCCAAAAAAGGGGATACCCTAATTCACTAATAAATGATGCGATGTTAGAAGTGGTAAATAAAAAAAGAGAGGGGACACTTTAAGCCTTTATTATACCAAAAAGAAGAAGAAATAAGAGGGAATAATAGGGAGGTTGTAAATAACACTGTTATACAACCCCAGGTTCATGAAACCAGTCAAAATTTTGAGATATCTGAGGAGAGGAAATTTAACAGTGCATTTATTACAATTTTTAAAAAAAGCAGTAAGATTGTAGCTGATATTTTGTTTAAAAATTGGGTGGTATTAACTAATAATAGAGATACCAGGAATATAGTGGGTGAATCTCCTATCATCGTATATAAAAAGGGTAATACTATGAAAACATTTTAGAATATACACAAGTGAACCCACAAAATGGATAAATGAAAAAATGTGGTGCATGTAACTATTGTTGTTATATTCATGAGGGTAGTTCACTTAACATTAACGATACCATAGTAAAAATTACCAGTAGATGTACATGCATGACAGAGAAAGTGGTATATTGTGCAGTTTGCACAAAATGTCCATGTTTTTATATAGGAAAACCAGAGCGGAAACTAAAAAGCAGAATTTATGAACATGTAAGAGGTATAAGGAACAAAATGGAAACAAATGCCTTAGCTAGGCATAATATGGATTACCCTGACCATAGTTTTAATTTGGAATATTGGAGGTAATCACACCAGATATAAGGGGTGGACCATGGGCATTAATACTAGAAAAACAAGAAGCCGTATGGCAACTAAGGATGAACTCCCTACAATGGCCAGGACTGAATGGCAGTTTTTCACTTGCATGTTTTTTAAAACTAAAAGTTCTGGAAAGATGAATTTTATATAGAAGTGGCTTTCTATGTTTTATATTATCATTAAATAGTATGTTTTAGTCATTGTATTGTATTTATGTATGAGACAGAGTATATTTTTCATATATTTATTACTTTAATAAGATATATCCTATTAGTTATGTAAATAAGGGGGGGGTTAGGATTGATTATATGCCATTCAAGTATTTAAATGAAGTGTATCCTGCTAACGAAATCACTTTGAAGAAGTTCCTGACTGTGCAGGGATGAAAGCTTGTGCATATAAACTGGGTTTTTGTGTGGAAAAAATGTTTATGCTTGAAATCTACTTGGTGACATCATTTAGCCTTTTTACCTGTATCAGCTGCTCTCCAGCTCCGTGTGTGCTGTTATTTACTCAATGTCCCCCAAATGCTTTATGGCTTTGAAAGCCAACAACACACTTAATGATTTTTTCCCCTGCACCTTAATAGTACATGGAGCAGCTAAAGCTTCATGCTCTATAAAGAATATTGATCATCTCACCAATCGTAACCCACTTATTATGTGTTCTCAGCATGGATGCGCTCCCATGGTGAATTTCTTGGCATCCATGTCTTGAACACATAATAAGTCGGTTAAGATCTGTGAGCCACTCATTATCCTCTATATTAATCCTCTGTGGGTTATGATCAGTGAGACACTCATTATCCTCTATATTAATACTCTGTGGGTTATGATCAGTGAGACACTCATTATCCTGGGCATTATGATCAATGAGACACTCATTATCCTCTATATTAATACTCTGTGGGTTATGATCTGTGAGCCACTCATTTTTCTCTATATTAATACTCTGTCAGTTATAATCAGTGAGACACTCATTATCCTCTGTATTAATACTCTGTGGGTTATGATCAGTGAGACATTCATTATCCTGGGCGTTATGATCAGTGAGACACTCATTATCCTCTGTATTAATACTCTGTGGGTTATGATCTGTGAGCCACTCATTATCCTCTATATTAATACTCTGTTGGTTATGATCAGCGAGACACTCATTATCCTCTATATTAATACTCTGTGGGTTATGATCAGTGAGACACTCATTATCCTCTGTATTAATACTCTGTGGGCTATGATCAGTGAGACACTCATTATCCTGGGCATTATGATCAATGAGACACTCATTATCCTCTATATTAATACTCTGTGGGTTATGATCTGTGAGCCACTCATTATCCTCTATATTAATACTCTGTGGGTTATAATCAGTGAGACACTCATTATCCTCTATATTAATACTCTGTGGGTTATGATCAGTGAGACACTCATTATCCTCTGTATTAATACTCTGTGGGTTATGATCTGTGAGCCACTCATTATCCTCTATATTAATACTCTGTGGGTTATGATCTGTGAGCCAGTCATTATCCTCTATATTAATACTCTGCGGGTTATGATCAGTGAGACACTCATTATCCTCTATATTAATACTCTGTGGGTTATGATCAATGAGACACTCATTATCCTCTATATTAATACTCTTTGGGTTATGATCAGTGAGACACTCATTATCCTGGGCATTATGATCAGTGAGACACTCATTATCCTCTGTATTAATACTCTGTGGGTTATGATCTGTGAGCCACTCATTATCCTCTATATTAATACTCTGTGGGTTATGATCAATGAGACACTCATTATCCTCTATATTAATACTCTGTGGCTTATGGTCAGTGAGACACTCATTATCCTCTGTATTAATACTCTGTGGGTTATGATCTGTGAGCCACTCATTATCCTCTATATTAATACTCTGTGGGTTATGATCTGTGAGCCACTCATTATCCTCTATATTAATACTCTGTGGGTTATGATCTGTGAGCCACTCATTATTCTGTATATTAATACTCTGTGGGTTATGATCAATGAGACACTCATTATCCTCTATATTAATACTCTGTGGCTTATGATCAGTGAGACACTCATTATCCTCTGTATTAATACTCTGTGGGTTATGATCAATGAGACAC